>NC_080170.1:69107227-69374727 GCF_950295315.1 Erinaceus europaeus
GAGGAATGAACCTGGAACCTTGGGAATGAAAATTTTTTGCATAGCTATATTGCTATCTCCCTAGCCTCCAAGTTTTTAATATTTTTTTAAAGTCAACTCATTAGAGTCTCAAAAATGTTAATCATCCCACTTAGTTATAAGTGTTGGCTTTAGACTATTTACACCTTAAAAATACTTCAAGGTCAACTAAATAGCTAGCTCACTTGGATAGCGCGCTCACTGCTTTTCCACATGTAAAACCCACATTTGCCCCTAGCTCTACCATACTGAAAGGAGCTTTAGAGCTGAGGGTTAGTCTCTCTTTTTTCTCTCTCTTTTGCTCTCACTCTCAAGTCTGCAGTCTCTTTTATTTTTCCTTTTTTTCCCGATTATAGCTGAGGCTCAGTGCCTGTACTACAAATCCACTGCTCCTGAAAGCCATTTTTCTCAATTTGTTGTCCCTGTTGTTACCTCTGTTGTTGTTATTATTGTTTTCATTGCTGAGAGAGGAGGGGAAGACAGAGAGGGTGAGAGAAAGACAGACACCTGCAGACCTGCTTCACTGCTTTGAAGTGACCTCCTGCAGTTGGGGAGCCTGTGGCTTGAACTAGGGTCCTTAGACCAGTCATTGTACTTCACACTATATGTCCTTAACGTGCTATGCCACCCCTTGACTGTCCACTGCCTTTTTTTGCCTCCAGGGTCATTGCTGGGGCTCAGTGTTGGCACTACAAGTCTACTACTACTGGAGGCATTTTTTTTTTCAATTTGTGGGTTGAGACAAAGAAAATCTGAGAGAAAAAAGAGGTAGAGAGGGAGAGAGAAAGACACCTGCAGACCTGCTGCACTACTTGTGAAGCTTTCCCCCTGCAGATAGGGAGTGAGGGCTCCAACCTGGATCCCTGCACTTAGTATTATGTGTGCTCAACTGGTACGCAACTGCCCAGCCACCCCCACTACCATCACCTTGTCTATCTTGCTGCCTATCTTTATTTATGTTGTTTACTTTAAAAAATTAGCATTGGGCCACTCTGACTTGTTTAAGATTTATAACGCAGGCCCAGGACAGCAGAAGCTGATTCTCAGACAGCTGACTCAGGCAAAGGCTCTCAATTTGGCTCTCCATGTTTGAAGTGTGTGTGGAACTCACACTCTAATAATGATATCTTTCTCTGTCTGAGCACTCAAGTTCATTGCATGAGGAATTCATGCCCAAGAAAAGTGCTTTTTTTACCTCTTGCATTTTTTAACCTGACAACTATTTGCATACCCAATTACAAACAATAAAGCAAAAGTATTTGGACTAAAACTTTACTCAGTAATATTTTTCCCCATGATGATTCCCCCTTTTAAATTACTTTATTGGGGGAAGGTTAATTTTTTTACAATATAGTTATTGACACATGAATACAACTTCTTTCCCTTCCCTCTCAATTTCTCTGACCTATCAAATAAGAAAAAAGGAAGAAAGGCCACTGGGAGGGGATACATGGAGTGCCAGCTATAACCCTGACAGGAATCAAAGAAAGTAGGGAAAAAAGAGTGAGAGAATGAGAGCAAGAGAGACAGCATATCCTTAAAAGCTCTTCAAGGTGTAGTGTTGGATAGCTCACGTGGGGAGCATCTACCTTAACCTGTGCTTGCACCTGGGTTTGTCAGCCAATCACTGCATGAGAGCACTTGCATGGGAGAAGCTTCACAAGAGGTGGGGATATGATGTGTTTCTCTCTGCTTTCCTCTCACTCACCCTCCCATTACTTCTCTGACTTGCAACCTTTTTGTAATTTAAAAGGAAAAAAACAGTCTAAAACGGAGTAGAGCGGTAGCATAGCAGTGCATGTGGCGCGAAGCACAAGGACCTGGGTAAACAATCCTGTTGGAGGTCCAGGCTCCCCACCTGCAGGGGCAGTGCTTCACAGGCAGTGAAGCAGGTAGGTGTCTATCTTTCTCTCCACTTCCCTGTCTTCCCCTCCTCTCTTTATTACTCTCTGTCCTATGCAGCAACAACGACATCAGTAATAGCTACAACAATAAAAACAAGGGCAACAAAAGGGAATAATAATAATAATAATAAAGCAGTCTATATCATAATCTTGAATCTACCATGTGCTTAACTAAAGAGATATGGTCATGGAAAAATGAAGGAATTAATAAGTAGGGACACATAAGTAAATAATAATTCAAAATGCCAAATTGTTCAACACACCATAAGAGAAACTATTTTATGTATGATCTCTTCAATTCAATGGTTAAAATTCCCTTTGTCCAAAACCTGCCCTCTCCATAGTCCAGAAAATACTTAGAAACAACCTGCTCTGTGGTGATGTGCTGCCACCCTGTGGATACATTGCAGAATGCATCTGAAGAGAGAAATTTTTAAACTCCCAAATGATTCTTTAGACATCAGTAATATTAGGAAATTCACTAGAGAGAGAACGCAAAGATATGCTCAGTGGTGAAGAATTGGTCTCAGTAGGAGCACTCTCCCACCACAAAATAGAACTTCTGCAGGGGAAAATTCACCAGAGCTGGAGCCATGGTGAAGGGTCTTCCCTTCTCTGTCTCTGTTGTCTCTTTTTCTTTCTATATGCATCTCCCTCTGCTCCCCTCACTCAGTCTGATTTTCATCCTCAACCTGAAACCAAGCAGATGCCTAAATAAATAGTAAATAATTTATTTACTCTTTATTTTAACGGTAAAATAAATAGTAAATAAATGATTAAAATTAAGAAATAAACCAATTTATTCAACATAGCTCATAGGCACTTCTATGTGGCTATGCATCAGAAGCATCTTTGCTCTTGTGTTTTTGATTTCTGAGAACCTTAATCTAAGCCCCAAAATGGCTCCTAAATGTGCTGCTTCTTCTAAGCCTTCTGGCTAAGTGCCAGAGGAAGATGCTTACCATCCAGGAGAAGGTGAAACTCTTGGCAAGAAAATCCTGGTGGTTGCCCACCAGTACCACTTGGATGAGTCTATAATTTGCACCATCCGTAAAGAGGAAAGGAACATCCGTACAATGGCTACTGTCTCTTTCAAAAAGAAGCAAAGCTAAAGGAGTGTTATTTCATGTGTAGAGGGCTCTAAGATTCTGAAAAAAAAACACATTTAGAAGGTTGTAAACAGATTTTCTATGCTCTAACTACAGAAATATTTGATTTATAAATAAAGAATCCTACTTCATGGAAATTCACTTATCTCATTAGAGTCTGGCACAGATTAACCAAGATAAATGAGGGAAGACTGTACTGCACAGCTTATATAAACGGGCTACTAGTAAACTCAAGAGAGAAGCAGTGGGGGAGCTGGGCAATAGTGAGCAGGTTAATCACACATAGTGTGAAAGGCAAAGATCACTGCAAGGTTCCAGGTTTGAGCCCCCAGCTCCCCATCTGCAGGAAGTTGTGAAGCAGGTCTGCAAATGTCTTTCTTTCCTCCTGTCTGTTTTCCTCTCCTCTCAGTTTCCTTCTGTCCTATCCAATGACAGCAATAGCAACAACAACAATGGCAAAACAGCAACAGTGCAAAAAAGATGGTGGCCACTAGGTGCACTAGGAGCAGCACTGAGCCCCAGCAATAACACTGGACGCCAAAAAAAAAAATAAAATAAATAAGAGTGAAGTAGTTTGTACTCCTGCTGTGGCATCTACATATCTGGAAAGTTTTAGTGACCCCAAGCCTGGAAATGGCAACAAATGAAGTCAAAGCCCACTGGTCCATAGACCACACTGTGGAGTTGCTGAAGTGCATAGAGGATATTATTCCTCCCCGTGACAAAGAGGGATTCATAGAATCCAAAGATGGACTGGGAAAAATAAGTTTTAAAGATTTTTCTAGAGAAATATGCAAATGGGGCTGGCCAGGGGCTTAAGCACTGGGTTAAGCACATATGGTATATATCTTAAGGACCCACTCAAGGATTGTGGTTCCCTGGCTCCCCACCTGTGGGGGCGTCACTTCACAGTGGTGAAGTGAGTCTGCAGATGCCTTTCTCTACCTCTTTATATGTACACTCCCTTCTCAAAATCTCTTTGTACCATCAAAATAAATAAATAAGTAAATAAATGCCACAGGAACAGTGAATTCGTAGTGCAGGCACTGAGCCTCAGTGATATCCCTGGAGGCAATAAATAAATAAATAAATAAATAAATAGAAATGTGCAAATGGTTACATATTTTGAATAGCCTTAAAGAGAGAGCCTTAAAGAATAGCCTTGAGAGAATTAATTTTGGAGGCTAAGGAATATATTGAAAAATCCAGCAAAATGGAAACTGCTTGCCTCAGATTCTTCCATGAGCAAAGACCTCAATATTCCCAGATGTACCCCAAATTTAGCACGGAGGAACTGCCCAAGCTCAATCCCCCTCACTACCATAAGCCTAAATGGAGCAGTCCTCAGTTGTTTCTCTCTGTCTCTCTGTCTTCATCTCTCTGCATATCTCTCAAAAATAAAATAAATAATATATTTAAAAAGGGTACCCAGTACTGAAAGATTTGCCTGGGAGAAGTGATTAATTCTTTTTAAAAAGGTTCTTTACATGTATTTTCTTTACATGTATTTTATTGCTATTTTTTTCCAGAGCTTGAGATCAAATGCATGCAAAATTTATCACACAACTCACTGTTTCATGTGGAGATACAGAAAGAGAGGTAATGACACCATAGCACCAGTCCCCTCTCATGCTGTGCCATCATTCATATAGTTCAGGGCTCAAGGCTTGGTCACACACATGGCCAAGCACACAACCTGCTATTTCCCGAGTCCTAAAAAAACACTGTTTTCGATATATGTATATAAACCCCACATAAGAGACAAGAGACATACTTTTGTGGTGCTTGAACAGGGGCTCTGATCTATCCTGGGTATAAGGTCATAAATAAATTTCCTATGTAAAGATTTAGTTGACATATAGCAGAAAACTATCAGTGACTCCATAAAGGAATTCCACATATGAGGATTGTGGAAACTTCGAAGAGGAGGTAGAGCTTGAATGATTGCATGAAACCGAAAGAAACCCCATTCTGAATTAAGGCATAGAATGATTTATAATCTGAGAATAACTTGGGAAGACTTTATCAATATTTTACTGCCAACCAAAGGGGAGAAGGTGGATACAGAACTGTCCTATATCTGAATCTAAATCTCGTGACAATTTAGATAAACCCCAAATATTAATCAGTCTTTTACAGAATAATAAAATGAATTGCTATGATCTGGTGTTAGCTTCCCTTTCAGTTTAGATTTTCATTCCATCCCATCATATAAATTAAATCCCAGAGAAAGGATATGGTAAAATTGTAGTCATTACAAACCAAACTATCTTCTCTTCTTTCTCTTCTGTTCATTTTTCTTCTCTTCTCTCTTCTTTTCTTTCACATGATAGGACTGAAGTGATTAAGACAGAAGGGGGAGAGAGAGAAAGAGAGAGTGACCTGGAGCCATAGTCCACTACTTACGAAGCTTCCTCTCTGCAGTGAGGGACTAGAGGTACAGTCACTCCACTGGGCACACCAACTCAAACCCAATATTCTTATCTTTATATCTACTTCTGGTCCTGATGAAAAAATGCCTTGCTCGAGTAGGAACTAATAAATACTGAATTTAGTTAAAATGTCTATTTCCATGGGTAATCTAAACCAGAATGGGTACAGCACATTTAATAGAAAAACAGAAGTTTTGTGTTGTTTTGTTATTTATTTTGAAGGTATGTTAAAAATGAAGCCTGCCTCCCTGTATGTCTCCCCATTTAATGCTTTTTAATATCTTCTTTATAGTAATGACTTAATAGTAATTTATAAATTTTAAACTTACTGGGGTGTAGTTTCACATGTACCCAACTACCAAAGTTTGGTGATGCTCTGTGTTCTTAACAGTTAAACAGTTTTAATTGGACAAATAAAGATGAAGCAGTCTTCTCTTTCATCTGCATTTCCTCTGTATTTTAAGTTTATCTGGGAACATTTAATGGGATTGTAGTAAAAGTGATACAAAAGTTTCAGACTGAAACAGACTGGAGGTGGTGTCTCTAGTGATAAACTGATAAACTGCCAGACTGTTACCAACTTCTTAATCTTCCTTCTGACCACCAGCCACAGGTGTTTGCGCTCACTGGTGATTTGGTGGGTTCCTGAAGTCATTCTAGGCCTGTCTTGTTTTGGTCACAGGTGGTCTCCTAGGAATACCAGGTGGTATTGCTAGTTGATCAGGAAGAGGAGAGGAGAGGGTAGGGGAGGGGAGGGGAGGGGAGAGGAGGGAAAGGGAGGAAAAGAGAGGGAAGGAGAGGAGAGGAGGGAGAGGGTGGAAAGAGAGGGAAGGAGAGGAGAGGAACAGATCTGCTGCTGCTCTTAAACCCTCCTCCCAGGTCTTTAATGTTTAACTCCTTCCTGCAGATAAGCCAAAAGAAAGCTAAAACAGGTATTTATTTGTTTCCACACCCAGACCACAAAGTGTGCAAAAAAGGCTTCCTGGAATGAGTCACTACCATTTCCCAGGCCACTGTGTCAGTAACCCTTTTTATTTTAATTAATTTTAATGAGAGAAAGACCAGAGCCTCTCTTCTCAGCTCCAGGTCTTGCTGAGTCCCTGTTCCATGTTCCTTTTCCTTCCAGAGCTCCAGGCCTTGCTGAGTCCTTGTTCCTTGTCTTCCCTCCCTGCCCAATTTCAGGCACTGCTCCATGCATCCTTCCCCACCTGCCTCCAGGCCCTGCTCCATGTCCCTGATTCCACCCACCTCTAGGCCCTGCTGAGTCCCTGTTCCATGTGTTCTCTCTCTGCCCTGTTCTAGGCACTGCCGAGTCTCTGCTGCATGCCCCCCCCTCCCTTCTGGGCTCCAGGCCCTTTCAAGTTCCTGCTTCATGCCCCCTTTCCCTACCCAGCTTCAGGTCCTGTGACCATAATATGTTGCTCCATGGGGTTGGGGTATTCCCGACAACTAGGTACTCTGCAGTGATGTCACTACTCCCACACTTGTCAGTTTCACTAATGTGACAGTTCCAGAGATAAGTGACACCACTGTCATCTTCAATTTACTGATAGGGATACTGAGTTTCAGGACATGGCATCTTATCCAAGGACAACCAACAAGTCAGAGGTGAGTTCAGGTTGGAGCTTAGCTCTGGGGATTGCTATTCTTAAACCTCATTGAGTTTTCCTGCTTTCCCCCAGCCACAGACCTGCTGCAGGACCCCGCTGATCCCCTGCTCAGGGGGCAGCCCACCCTCCCGCCTTCACCTGGGAGACTGAGGTGCACCCGCAGCAGGTAGATGGTAAAGTCCACAAGGGAGGAGTTGCACCTTCATGGGTTCCCGCTACGGTAGAGGCTGTGCAGGGCTGGGAGGCCACTAAGAGCAGCTTGGTCGAGGCTGTGTAGGCCCCTGTAGCGCAGGTCAAGCAGTTGTAGGGCACTGGCATTGGTGAAGGCCCAGAAGGGCACTACCCTCAGCTGTGCGTTGTGCAATAGGTTGAGTTGCAGCATGACAGCCAGTGGGGAGAAGGCCCTGTGTGCATGGCTGCTAGTACATTGCAGCTGAGGTCAGGTACAGCAGGCAGGAGACCCCTACAAAGGTGTTGTCCAGTACCTCACGGAGCCCTTCTGTAAGCTGTCCAGGGAGACCAGGTCACCGAGCAGCCCCAGGTCCAGCGCTCGCAGTAATATCAGCGAGTTGTGGGCCAGGGTCAGCCTGTGGGTGCTCAGGGACAGGTCACAGGGGTACTCACTTAGTCTAGCCCACAAGAAAATGGCCTCCTGTTTCTGGAATTTGCAGGAAGTGGGGCACCCAGACCCTGAGACAAAAGCCCATTCCAAAGGTCAGGAGCAGCCAACAGGGCCCAGGGCCTGAAGCCGGGACATCACTTGTGGTAGCTGCTCTTGGCTCCTTCTGCCCTCAGCCACCAGGACTGGAGGCACCAGTAGGAAGCCTGTACCCTAGCTTCTTTTGGAGATTTTCATTGGTGAGCCAGGGGGAGGAAGAGGATGAAACTTCAGGCCACTGGAGGTTGGCCTACTCCCTAGGGCTGGTCCCTGCCTGCTTCTGTCAGCCCAGAGTCACCAGGGAGACTCAGGACAGTCAGGTCACCATCTGATACCTTTGTGATGTCAGCAGACTGGGAGGGAGGAGGCTTGGGGTCACAATCTCCATCAGGGGCTGGGGTGCTGTGTTTAGGTGTCCTGAGGGGAAGTCTACATGTAGGGGTGCAATATTTATGTGTGTTTGTGTGTGTGTGTGTGTGTGTGTGTGTGTGTGTGTGTGTGTGTGTGTGTGTGTGTGTGTGTGTATGTTTGTGTGTGTGTGTCTTCCCTGAGTCTGCCCTGTAGGGCAGTGGGGACCCCACCCATCCAGAAATCTAAAGGGAGGAGGGAGGTGTAGAAGCTTCAGAAGGCCTCTGCCTTGCTGATGGGTCAGTCTCAGGGAAGCCTGGTCCTCAGTATTAAGATCAGAAAGGAGGGATCCCCTGAATGTGTTGGAGGGTGGAAGTTTACATATCTGGGAAACCCAATTTTCCAACAAATCTAAGCTGTTACTTAATCAAAACCTCAGTATATGGGTGCTGGGAGAAGAATCTGATGTGAACGGCTTCATTTTTTTGTATCTCTGGGTCTTTAATTTTAATTCACTCTTTCATTAATCCACTCTTTCGTTTATTTTTCCCAGAGGAATGCTCAGCTCTGGCTTCTAGTGGTGCCTGCGATCAAACTTGGGACCTTGGAGCCCCTGGAAGGAAATGCATTTTGTAGAACCACTAAGCTGTCTTTTCACCTTTCCTAGGCTTTCTGAAAGCAACAAGTTCTCTCCACAGGGTGAGTGTGTATTTGCTGCCTTTTTTGGAGGTGATGAAAAGGGGAAGTTGTCTGGGGTAGGTAAGAAGGGATGCATTAAGAGTTGGGAGGTGATCATGATGCTGACCTAAATTCCCTGGGCAGATGACCTTACCAGTGTGTCCTATAGACCCACCTCCCCAGAGCCCTGCCCCACTAGGGAAAGAGAGAGACATGCTGGGAGTATGGATCATCCTGTCAACACCCATGTTCAGTGGGGAAGCAATTACAGAAGCTAGACCTTCCACCTTCTGCATCCCGTAATGACCCTGTGTCCATAATCCCAGAGGGATAAAGAATAGGAAAGCTATCGGGGGGGGGGGGGGGATGGGATATGGATTTCTGGTAATGGGAATTGTGTGGAATTGTATATCTTTATCCAATGGTTTTTGTCAGTGTTTCCTTTTTATAAATAACAATTTCAAAAAGAGTTGGGAAATGGATTGCTCTGGGAAAAAATAAGTGGATGAGTGAGTGAATGAATGAATGAGACCCACCCTAAATGATACACCCTTCCAGAGATTGTTTACTTTTTAAAATTTTTTTTATTTTCTTTGTGTATTTATTAGACAGAGACAGGCAGAATTGAAAGGAAGAGGAGAGAGAGAGACAGAGAGAGAGAGAGAGAGACCTGCAGGCCTGCTTCACCTCTCACAAAGCTTTCCCCCTGCAGGTGGGGTCCAGGGGCTTGAACCTGGGTCCTTGTGCACTATAACATGTGCACTCAACCTAGTGCCCCACTACCTGGCCCCAATGTTTGCTTCCTTTTGCGTGTCTCTCTTCTTTTCTTTCTGGGAAGGGTGGGGTAGAGGTGGGGGTGTTGAGTCATCTTTGGAGCTTCCCTGTTCAGTGCTGACTTTTCAAAGAGAAAGAGACTACCTCTGGGAGCCTGAGACATTTTTCATGCAGACTCATGAGACAGCTATTTCCAGGAAGGTTCTAAGCTGTTTACCCTAGGTGGACTTGCTTCACCTCTTGGGCAGTGGGTAGCTTATTTTTGGATTGGTTGCTGAATGGTTCATAGCCCCAATTTGTCATCTTTTTTTTTGAGAGCTGGTGGGGGGCAGGTAGAGGAGGGAGAGACATCTATAGCACTGATCCACTGCTTATGAAGCTCCTGACTCTGCAGGTGAGGACTGAGGGCTTGAACCCAGGTCTTTGTGCATGGAAATGTATGCAGTCTGCCAGGGGCCTTACTGCCTGGCTCCTTTACTCCCCCCTTTCCCTTTAGGGTTTACCAATGGAGACTCTGAGCACAGGGGTGGGTGAGTCAGAAAGTAGCTGGGAGCTGCTATCTAGGGATCTCAGTCCAGCCTCACTTACCTCCTGTCTCAGTTCCTCCACTGTTCTCTCAGCCTCTGGGTCATGGTCTTTCACAGCCAGGTATCCTGTTTAGTGAGAAAGCTTCTAGAAAGAGCCTATTCATGGCTCTTGGAACCAAATGGGATAGATCAAGCACCCCGGAAGTATGGCTCCTGACTGGAGGTCCTCCTCTAGTGAGGTCCACCATCACTGCACATGCTTCCCACTGCTTTGTGCATAGCACCCCATTCCCCATCCCTGGTCCCCACACAGCTTTCACTTCTGGCTGCAAGAGATGCTGGTGACATAGGACCTGTCAGACTTGTGGGCTGGTGCTCTAACAGTCTGAGATGGCTCAGTGTCCCTCAGTTTTAAATTCTCCTGTTAGGGTTTGGCATCACTGGTCATATATAGTGTGCTGCTTTGCCACGTGCTCAACTCAGATTCGCGCCTGGCCCCAACCATAATGGAGGAAGCTTTGGTGCTATGCTCATTTCCTTCCTTCCTTTCTTTTTTTTTTCTTTCTTACTTTCTTCCTATATTTCTTTCTTTCTTTCTTTCCTCCTTTCCTCCCTCCTCCTTTCTCTCTCTGCCTCTCTGTTTCACTCTTTATCAGAAAGAGGAAGTAGGGCAGTGCAGGTGGTGGCCCACTTGG
Organism: Erinaceus europaeus; assembly: GCF_950295315.1. Classification (NCBI taxonomy): domain Eukaryota; kingdom Metazoa; phylum Chordata; class Mammalia; order Eulipotyphla; family Erinaceidae; genus Erinaceus; species Erinaceus europaeus. The sequence goes on from NC_080170.1 coordinate 69,117,981, forward strand.
TAGAGTCCACACATCACCAAGCACAGGCACCTTGGTTTGCAATCTCTGGTCTTCACCCACAGGAGGGGAAACTTCATGAGCAAAGTCAGTGCTGCAGAAGTCTCTTCTCTCTCCCCTCTCTTCCTCCCTCTTCATCTCTGTTTCTAGCCAAAGAAAAGAAAAGGAGGGGGAATGGTTGCTGGGAATACTGCTACTGAACCTCAGTAATACCCCTGCTAGTCAGAAAAGTATCGTAAACTAAAAAAGACACAAAAGCCCGGCTCTTTGGAGAATGCCTGGCCATGGAATCAATGGCATGATCTGCTGTTCTACTTGAATGTCCCTGACCTTAGAGGACCTGTGGAGGATAGCCAGGTACTAGCCCCCCAAAGTTTTCTCCTTATTCTCCCTCTCCTTCCCTCATAGGGTCCTCTGCTTTGGTGCAGTACACCATGTTTAGTTCATGTTTCACTTTCTGCGAAGTCCTACTAGTAAGTAAGATCATTTGATATTAGTCCTCTTTTTGGCTTATTTCACTCAATGTGATGTCCTCATGTTTCATCCAGGAGGATGCAAAAAGAGATGAATTCATCATTTTTAATAGCTGATTAGAATTACACTGTGTATACCAACCTTTTTTTAGCCACTCATCTAATGTTGGACATATGGGTTGCTTGCACGTCCTGATACTTAACAAATTGTGCTGCTATGAACATAAGTATTCAGATAGGTAAATCTGTTTCCATTGGGCAAATCCTCAGGAGAGGAATTGGTACATTTCTAGTGTGCTGATAAGTCTTAAGATTGCTTTCTACAGTCTTTGGATCATGTTCCTTTTTCTCCACATCCTTTCCAACATTTGTGATTTCTGTCCTTTCTGATGAATGACATTCTCACGTGTGTATGTAAAGTGGTAACTCATTGTTGTCTTTACATGTATTTATATAATGAGCAGTGACTTTGGGCACCTTGTCATATATCTGCTGGCCAACTTGATCTCTTCCTAAGTGAAATTTCTGCTCATGCCCTGGCCCCATTCTCTAAGTGGGTTATTCATTTATTTATTTTGTGCATTGTGTAAAGATCTTCTCCCATGCCATTAGATGCCCTTCTGTTTGGGTTGTGGTACCCTTTGCTTTGCAGAGCTCTTCAGTTTGATGTAGTTCCATTGGCTTATATTTTCTTTTGTTTTCTTTGCTGTTGGATTTGAATCCTTGAAAGCTTTTATGAAACATAAGTTGTGAAGTGTCCTGCTAATGTTTTCTCCCATGTATTTCTAGCCCAATATCCATGTCCTTGATCCAGTTGCAGTTGACTTTGGAGCATGGTACAATTTCCTGTGCTTGCATGTTTTAATTCAACTTTCCCAGTTGTTGAAGAGTTGAATTTCCCATTTGTTGAAGAGATTCTCCTTTTGCCATTTAATGGTTTGAGTCTACTTGGAAAACACTTGTTGGCTAGAGATGTGGAGCCTTATTTCTGGGTCTGGGTCTTCAATTTTATTTCACTGGTCTGTGTGTCTGATTTGTTTCCAGCACCAGAGGGTTTTGGTTACAATAGTTCAGTGGTATAGCTTGAGGTTAGGTAGTGTAATGCTTCCAGTCTTATTCTTTCGTCTTAAGGCTGCTTGGGAAGTCTTGGAGACTTTTTGGTTCCAAATAAGTTTTTGTAAAATTTGTTCTATTCTTTTAAAGAAGTTTGTTGGTACCATGATGGGGATGTCATTACATCTGTACATGGCTTTGGGCAGGATAATCATTTAATGATGTTAATCTTGTCAGTCCATGAGCAAGGGATGTTTTTCCATTTCCTTGAAGCATGATTTATAGTTTTCAGTGTATAAGTCCTTCACTTCTTTGCTAACTTTATTCCCAAATATTTGATTGTTTTTGCTGCTATGGTGACATGGATTGATTTCTGTATCTTTCCTTCTTCTGGTTTTGTGTTTTCATAGAGGAATGCCATCGATTTTTGTAGCCTGCCAGTTTATTATATATTTTCAATAAATCTGGTAGTTTTCTTTTTAATATTTTAAGTTTTTATTTATTTTATTTATAAAAAGGAAATACTGATAAAACCATAGGATAAGTGGGGTACAACTCCACACATTTCTGACCACCAGAACCCCATATCCCAACTTTTCCCTTGATATCTTTCCTATTCTTTAACCCTCTGTGAGTATGGACCTAAGGTCTTTGTGGGATGCAGAAGCTTCAAAGTCTGGCTTCTGTAATTGCTTCCCACTGAACATGGGTGTTGACAGGTCAATCCATACTCGCAGCCTGCCTCTTTGTTTCCCTAGTGGGTTGGGGTTCTGGGGAATTGGAGCACTAGGACACATTGGTGGGGTTGTCTGTCCAGGGAAGTCTGGTTGGTATCCAGCTAGCATCTGGAGCCTGGTGTCTGAAAAGAGAGTTAACATATAAAGCCAAACAAATTGTTGACTCATCATGAACTTAAAGTCTAGAAGAGTGCAGATGAAGAGTTGGGGGAGGAGTCTCCATTTTTTTAGATAGCTAGTAGGCAATTTTGATTATATTCTGAAGAACCTGTGGCTGTACTAGTTTTTTTTTCTTTCTCTGCCCCACTGACTGAAATCTGATATGCAGGTGTATCCAAGTTATTGTCTGGGGAGATGATGACTTGACTGCAAAAAGGATCAGAAAGCTGGATCAGGGAAGAAAGTAGCTCCCAAATATGGATAAGGGGCATAAATATTGTTGACTATAAACCCCATTTATTTGATGTGATCTGGGGCCCGTATTCAGCTTAGGACCCTATGTGACCTCTGCATCCCTGTAGATCTGAGCTCACATTCTGTGGTCATTAATAGAAACAAGCCAAGTTGCTCCAATATCAATGCATCTTCCACAGGTGTAGCATAGAGTATGTTGTCTTGCCTCCATCAGAGGATGGAGCATTCTCTACCATTGTTGATTCAAGTTGAGGGCAAGGTCATATGGAGTCCCACAAAGGGGTCTATTTTGTTGTTTTTGATAGAGATGATCAGTAAATGGAGAGAGGGATTTATATGAGGTCTAGCCCTATAATGTCTGTTTGGGAATCTCAGGACTCCCCAATTAGGGCCCCAGCCAATGGAATGGCCTGATAGTGACTAAAGAGTCATCGTTAAAGTATGCCAGTCTCTTGCCCTTATTCAGCTTTTGCAGTCCTTGCATTGATAAGGTGAGCTTTGGAGTAAGTGAGAGAACTGTAATAGGACGTAGGTGAGGAGGGTATCTAAGTCTAAGTAGACACTATTTCTTTAGGAACTTTATACTGACTCATGGCAGACTATTGTGTATTATTGCTTTCAGGTATATATTTTGTCCTAATTTATGGATACATATGAACATATGCTCTGTCTCACAGGACCTGGTCTATTTTTAGGTTTTGGGACTTTGAAAGGAAGTGAACCACCTGGAATGGAATTAGAGAATTCTATGAAAGGAAAGGTCTCACCAGAGTAATGAGGCTGAAGGGTTGGCAGTTCCATGCCTGATGTCTCTGGAAACAGTCTGAAGTGAAGCATGCTAAGGTGGTACTTGTTGCATTGATTAGGTTGGGATCCGCAGATTCAATATCATTTGGTCTGAGTTGATAGAAGCATACAGGAAAGTGAACTCCACCCTAGAGGTTCCAGGACTGGGGAAACATATGCTCTGTAGAGGAAATGGGAGGTTCCTGCTGTCTTAGGGTTTAAGAAGACAATAGATAGTTATTGCTATAATCACATTGCTTAGCAATTGAGTTAACTTTGAAAAATCCCTTTGTTAGTATATAATGTACCATATACAACATAGCATAATTTATACCATTTGACATTATTTGTGTATAACCATGCCAATGGTCGCTTCTATTCTTCCTGGTCTAAGCTTTTAAGAGAGTCAACATATCAAAGACTCAGCCTATGTATTAAAAAGACTCAGTCTGTGCTTTAAAAATTTCAAGACATTCAATCAGGTTTTTAGTAGGCATATTTTAGTTAAATTCTAAAGGGCCTGTGGTTATGCTATTTTTTTGTTTGTTGGTTGATTTTTTTTTCCTATTTCTTTTTGCCCCTGAGCCTGAAATCTGATACACCAGTGGATCCAAGTTATTGTCTGTAGTGATGATGCCATGGCTGGGAAAAGGACAAGAAAGCTAGATCAGGGTAGAGAGTAGCTCCCTAATATGAGAAGGGGGTATAAATATTATTGACTGTAAACCCCATCAATTTGATGTGATCTTTGGCCCATCATTAGCTTAGGAGCCTATGTGACCTCTGCATCCCTGTAGATCTGAGCTCACATTCTGTAGTCATGAGTAGGAACATGCCAAGCTGCCCCAATTTCAGGACCCATCTTCCTCAGGTGTAGCATAGAGTATGTTGTCCATCCTCAAGGGAGGATGGAACATTCTCTACCATTGTTGATTCAAGTTGAGAGCAAGGTCCTCTGGGGCCCACCAAAGGGGTCTGTTTTGTTGTTTCTGGTAGAAATTATCGGTAACAATGGAGAGAGGGATTTATTTGATGTCTAGGCTCATCGAGTCTGTTTGGGAATGTAGGGCCCCAGCTGATGGAATGGCCTGATAGTGTCTAAAGAGTCATCGTTAAAGTATGCCAGTCTCTTCCCCTTTATTCACCTTTTGCAGTCCTTGCTTTGATAAGGTGAGCTTTGGAGTCAGTGAGAGAACTGTTATAGGATGTAGGTGAGGAGGGTATCTAAGTCTAAGTAGATACTATTTCATTATGAAATTGGTACTGACTCACTACAAACTTGCATACTTTTGCTTTCAGGTATATATTTTGCCCTAATATATGGATACATGTGAATATTTGCTCTATCTCACAGGACCTGGTCTATATCTAGGTTTTGGGACTTTGATAGAAATTGAACCACCTGGAATGGAATTAGAGAATACTATGAAAGGAAAGGTCTCACCTGAGTAATGAGGCTGAAGGGTTGGCATTGCATGCCTGATGTCTCTGGACACAGTCTGAAGTGAAGCATGCTGAGGTGGTACTAGTTGCATTGATTAGGTTGGGATAGGTGAATGAATTATCATTTGTTATGACTTGAGAGAAACATGCAGGAAAGTGAGCCCCACCCCAGAGGTTCCAGTACTGTGGGAAATATATGCTCTATAGAGGAAATGTGAGGTTCCTGCTGTCTTAGGGTTTAAGAAGACAATAGAGAGTTATTGCAAAATCACAGTGTTTGGAAATTGAGTTAATTATGAAAAGACTCTTTCTTAAGATATAATGTATCATACACAACATTACCATAATTTATGTCCTTTAACATTATTTTTTTAATTTTCAGGAAATATATGCTCTATAGAGGAAATGGGAGGTTCCTGCTGTCTTATGGTTTAAGAAGACAATAGAGAGTTATTGCAAAATCACAGTGTTTGGAAATTGAGTTAATTATGAAAAGACTCTTTCTTAAGATATAATGTATCATACACAACATTACCATAATTTATGTCCTTTAACATTCTTTTTAAAAAATTTTTATTATCTTTATTTACTGGATAGAGACAGTCAGAAATCGAGAGGGATGGGGATATAGAGAGGCAGAGAGAGAGACACCTGCAGCCCTGCTTCACCACTTGCAAATCTCACCTTTTGCAGGTGGGGACCGGGGGCTCGATCCTGGGTCCTTGTGTACTGCAACATATGCACTCGACCAGGTAAGCCAGCACCCGGCCCCATGACATTATTTCTATATAGCTATGCCACTGATTGCTTCTGTTCTCCCTGGTCTAAGCTTTTAAAAGTGTTAAGATATCAAATACTCGGCCTATGTATTAAAAATTCTCAGTCTGTGCTTTAAAAAGTTTGAGACATTCAGTTTTTCCTTTCTCATATTACTTAGTGATTTATATGACTACAAATTAATAGGTGTGTACATAAACAGCATTCCCACCACCAAAAGACTGTGTTCCATCCCGTCATACCCCAACCCCCTCTATCCTGTGAAGCCAAGCATCCACCCTCACCCTCAACCCAGGGTTTTTGATTTGGTGCTCTACTCCAAATTCAGTCAAATCCTGCTTTGAGTTTTCCTTTCTGTTATTCTTTCTCAACTTCTGTTTTTGAGTGGGATAATCCCATACTCATCTTTATCTTTCTGACTTAGCTCATTTAACATAATTCCTTCTATCTCCATATTCAAGACGGGTGAGAGAAAGTGGGTTCATTGTTCTTAATAGCTGCATAGTATTCCGTTGTGTATATATACCAGAGTTTTGTCAGCCACTCATCTGTTGTAGGACACCTGGGTTACTTCCAGGTTTTAGCTGTTATGAATTTTGCTGCTATGAGCATAGGTTTACACATGGTTGGGGGTTAGGGAGTCCTTGGGGTATATCCCCAGGAGTGAAATTGCTGGGTCATATCAAAAGTCCATGTCTAGCCTTGTGAGTTTTCCAGACTGCTCTCCACAGAGGTTGGACAAAGTTACATTCCCACCAGCAGTAAAAAAGTGTTCCTTTGTCCCCACAGCCTCTCCAGCAGTTATTGCTGTTGTCCTTTTTGATGTATGACTTTCTCACAGATGTGAGGTGGTATCTCAATGTTGTCTTTATTTGCATTTCTCTGACAGTCACTGACCTGGAGTAATTTTTCATGTGTTTCTTAGCCTTTTGGATCTCTTCTGAAGGGAATGTTCTGTTCATATCTTCTGCCCAATTTTGGATGGGGTCATTTGCTTTTTGTTGCTAAGTTTGCTGAGCTCTTTGAATATTTTGGTTTTTAGTCTCTTGTTTGATGTATGGCATATGAAGATTTTTTCCCATTCTGTGAGGTATCTCTTTGTTTGTGTGATAGTTTCTTTGGCTATGCAGTAGCTTTTCAATTTGATATAGTCCCATTAGTTTGTTTCTGCTTTAGTCTTCCTTGAAATTGAGTTTGTTTCATCAAAGATTTCCTTGAGGTTTAGGTGGGGAAGTGTTCCACCAATGTTTTCCTCTAAGTATTTGATAGTTTCTGGTCTAACATCCATGTCCTTGATCCATCTGGAGTTTATTTATTTATTTTTTTGTGAGATAAAGCGTCTCTGTTTCATTCTTCTGCATTTTTCAGCCCAGTTTTACCAGCACCATTTATTGGAGAGGAGTTTCTTTCTCCATTTTATACTTTTGGCCCCCCGTATTAAAGGTTCGAGGTCCATACATATGGGGGTTTAGTTCTGGGCCTTCAATTCTGTTCCACTGGACTGTGTGCCTATTTTTGTTCCAGTACCAGGCTGTTTGAATGATGATGGCCTTATAATATAGTTAGGGATCTGGTCATGTGATGTCTCCATTTGTTTCTTTTCCTCAAGATAGTTTTAGTTTTGGCACTTCCATGTGTTTTCTGGTTCCAGATAAATGATCATAATTTTTGTTTTATTCATTTAAAGAAGCTTGGTGGATCCTTGATCGGTATCATGTTAAATTTCTGTATGGCTCTGGGAAGAATATTCATTTTGAAGATATTAATTCTTCCAATCCATGAGCATTGGATGTCTTTCCATTTCTTGGTATCATTATCTATTTCCTTAAATAGTGACTCATAGTTTTCAGTATACAAGTCTTTCTCTTCTTTGGTCAGGTTTATTCCTTGGCATTTTATTGGTTTTGCCGTAACAGTGAATGGGACTGATTTCTACGTGTCCTCTTCTTTAGATTTAGTGCTTGCATAAAGAAATGCCACTAACTTTTGTACATTGACTTTCTGTCCTGCCACCTTTCAGTAGTTTTCTGCCTAATAACTTCCGGTTGTTTTCTGCTGGATTCTTTAGATTTTTCTATGTAGATTTTACTATGTCATCTGTAAATAGTGAGAGCTTGCCTTCTTCACTTCCAATCTATATTCCTTTTATTTATTTCTCTTGCCTGATTGCTATGGCAAGAACTTCCAATACTATATTGAAGAGTAATGGTGATGATGGACAGCCCTGTCTAGTCCCCGATCTGAGGGGAAATGCTTTCAGCTTCTGTTCATTGAGTATGATGTTGGCTGTAGGTTTATTCTATATGGATTCCACTATATGGAGGAATTTCCCATCTTTCCCTTTTTTTGCAGTGTTTTGATCAAGAATGGGTGTTGGGTTTTGTCAAAGGCTTTCTCAGCATCTATTGAGATAGTCATGTGTTTTTTGTTTTTACTTTTCTTGATGTGGTGAATAATATTGATTGACTTTTGTGTGTTGCACCAGCCTTAAATTCCTGGGGTAAATCCCACTTGGTCATGATGAACAATTTTTAATATACTTTTGTATCTGGTTGGCCAAGCTCCTGCTCAATATTTTGGCATCTATGTTCATCAGAGATATTGGTCTTTAGTTTTCCTTTTTTGGTGTGTCCCTATCTACTTTTGGTATCAGGGTGATGTGGGCTTCATAGAAGGTGGAAGGCAGTGTTCCTGTCACTTCAATATTGTGGAACAGCTTTACAAATACAGGCATTTAATGTTTACTGAAGGTTTTGTAGAATTCATTTGTAAAGCTCTCTGATCCAGGACTTTTGTTATTGGGAAGATTCTTAATAACAGTTTTGATTTTTTTTTGTCTGTGATTGGTGCATTTACGTTTTGTATTTCTTCTTGTTGCAGTTTTGGAAAAGCATATATTTCCAGGAATTTGCCCATTTCTTCCAGTTCTCTAGCTTTTTGGCAAATACTTCTTTGTAGAAGTTTCATATGATTTTGTGGATTTCTGTGTTATCATTCGTGAAATATCCTATATTGTTTGCAATGCTATTTATTGGAAGTCTTCTCCAATTTTTAAAGTAGAATCCACTATTGGATACTATGGTATCTTTCTTTGATCTGTATTAAGTTTGTTTTGTTCTTTTTTTTTGTATTTATAAAAAGGAGACTTTGACAAAATCATAGGATAAGAGGGGTACAACTCCACACAATTCCCACCACCGGCTCTCCATATCTCATTCCCTCCCCTGATAGCTTCCCTATTCTTTATCCCTCTGGGAGTATGGACCCAGGGTCTGGCTTCTGTAATTGCTTCCCTGCTGAATATGGACATTGACAGGTCAGTGCATACTCACAGCCTGTCTATCTCTTTCACTAGTGGAGAAAGTCTCTGGGGAAGCGGAGCTCCGGGACACATTGGTGGGCTCTTCTGTCAAAGGAAGATTGGTTGGCATCCAGCTAGCATATGGAGCCTGGCGGCTGAAAAGAGAGTTAACATACAAAGCCAAATTATTGACCAGTCATGGACCCAAAGGCTGGAATAGTGCAGATAAAATGTTGGGGGCGGGGGTTCCTTCATTTTGTAGTGAGCTAGTAGGCATATTTTAGTTAAATTCCAAAGGGCCTATGGCTATACTAGTTTTTTTTTTTTTTTTTTTTTTTTTTTTCCCTGAGCCTGAAATTTGATACACCAGTGGATCCAAGTTATTGTCTGGGAAATGATGTCCTGGCTGGAAAAGGGACAAAAGCTAAATCAGAGAAGAGAGTAGCTCCCTAATATGGGAACAGGGTATAAATATTGTTAACTGTAAACTCCTCTGATTTGATTTTGTCTGGGCCCCAAATTCAGCTTAGGAGCCTAGGTGACCTCTGCATCCCTGTAGATCTGAGATCACATTCTGTGGTCATGAGTAGGAATATGCCAAGCTGCCCCAATTTCGAGACCCATCTTCCTCGGGTGTAGCATAGAGTATGTTGTCCATCCTCCCTTCAGAGTATGGACCATTCTCTCTACCATTGTTGATTCGAGTTGAGGGCAAGGTCCTATGTGGGCGCACAGAGGGGTCTATTTTGTTGTTCCTGATAGAGATGACCTGTAACAATGGATAGAAGGATTTATTTGAGGTCTATGCCCATCATGTCTCTTTGGGAATCTCAGGACTTCTCACATAGGACCCCAGCTGATGGGTGACCTGATAGTGACTAAAGAGTCATCTTTAAAGTATGCCAATCTCTTGCCCTTATTCAACTTTTGCAGTCCTTGCTTTGATAAGGTGAGCTATGGTGTGAGTAAGAGAACTGTAATAGGAAGTAGGTGAGGAATGTCTCTAAGTCTGATTAGATACTATTTCATTAGGAACTTCATACTGACTCACTGCAGACTATTGTTTACTTTTGCTTTCAGGTATATATTTTGCCCTAGTTTGTGGATACATGTGAACATTTTCTCTATCTTACGGGATCTGGTCTATATCTAGGTTTTGGGACTTTGATAGGAAGTGAACCACCTGGAATGAAATTAGAGAATTCTATGAATGGAAAGGCCTCATCCAAGTAATGAAGCTGAAGGGTTGGCATTCCATACCTGAAGTCTCATGACACAGTATGAAGTGAAGCATGCTTAGTTGGTACTCTTTGTGTTATTAGGTTGGGATTGGTGGACGCAGTAGTATTTGGTATGACTTGAGAGAAGCATGCTAGAAAGTGAGCCCCACCCTAGAGGTTACAGGAATGGGGGAAATATAGGCTCTATAGGGAAATGTGAGTTTTTTGCTGTCTTAGGGTTCAAGAATACAATAGATAGTTATTGTTCTAATCACATTATTTGGTAATTGGGTTAACTTTGAAAGATCCCTTTATTAGGATTTGCTGTATCATACCCAACATCACCATTATTTATGTCCTTTGACATTTTTTGTATATAGCTGTGCCACCAGTTGCTTGTGTTCTCCCTGTTCTAGGATTTTGAGAGAGTCAACTTATCAAAGACTCAGGCTATGAATTAAAAAAAAACTCAGTCTGTGCTTTAAAGAGTTTGAGACATACAATTTTCCCCTCTCATATTACTTAAATAGTGATCTATGTGACTACAAATTAACAGAAGTGTACATAAACACCATTCCCACCACCAATAGACTGTGTCCCATCCCACCCACACACAACTCTGCCACCCTGGGAAGCCGAATATCCACCCTCACCCCAGGGTTTTTACTTTTGTGCCCTCCCTGGTGATATTCTTAAACATTCCTGTGAATACATTGCCACTGGAGAGGTGGGTCTGTTAGAGAGAAAACAGGCATATCTGAGGTACCTGGTGCTGACCCACCCTCTTATGCCAGACTGCTTTGTGGTCTCTTTCTCCTTTTTTGCATACTACATTAGCTTTGAAAAGAATAAGAACATGTCCAGTGTGGGCAAAAGTGAGTACCTCCAAGTGGAGACAGCAAGGGAATGTGGCACAACTCATTATCCATGGGCTCCAATTCAGAGAACCTGGGCTGGCACTAGCAGTGCAGAGAGTAGGGGTGTCTTGTCTCAGGTAGCTTTGCTTGTAAATCTGTGTGACTTTCAAATCCCCCCCAGGCAGCCCTGGCAGAATCTTCACTTGGGTAACATTGAAGCAGAGTGTAAATGGTGGCTCCCATGTCCTGGAACATACATCTCCACCTTCTTTTCTTTCTTTTTTTAGTGTGCTCATTTATTATAGTAACACTACAGTTAACATGTATCACCCTGGAATATAATTTAAGGCTAGTTAATTTTATAATTATAAGAAAATGTTTTATACTACAATTAGGTTTATGTATGAAGTTTGACCAAACTAGTTCCAAACCAAGCATCCCATCATTGGCCATTTGTTTTATTTATTTATTTATGAGAAAGACTGGAAGAGAGAGAAAGAACCAGACATCATTCTGGTAGATGTGCGCTGGGGATTGAACTTGGGACCTTATGCTTAAATGTCCAATACTTTATCCAGCCTACTAGTTTATTTATAGTTTCAAAAGATTTTCCATTTTATTTATTTAGTTTTATAGGACAGAGAGAAATCAAGAGACAAGGAAGAGAGACAAAGAGACATTTCTATTTCAAGATGACATTTTAAAATACTTTTGACAGAACAGCAGAAAAAATAAACTTCTGTAATTACAAAAGAGCTTGCAGGAATCCTTAATTAAGTTGTTTGGAGTAGGAGAGAATGACTTTTTCTACCCTTCCAACTCACCATTTTGACCTTTAGCTTCTGTCTTTTTTTTTTTTCTACTTTTTATTTTGTTAGGACAGAGAGAAACTGAGAGGTGAAGGGAGAGATAGAGAAGGAGATAGAAAAAGAGACACTTGGGGGTCGGGCGATGGCGCAGTGGGTTAAGCGCATGTGGTGCAAAGCACAGGGACCACCGTAAGGATCCCGCTTCGAGCCCCCGGCTCCCCACCTGCAGGGGAGTCGCTTCACAGGCAGTGAAGCAGGTCTGCAGGTGTCTATCTTTCTCTCCCCTTCTGTGTCTTCCCCTCCTCTCTCCATTATCTCTGTCCTATCCAACAACAAATTGTGTCAACAAGGGCAATAATGATAACCACAACGAAGCTACAACAAGGGCAACAAAAGGTGAAAAAAAATGGCCTCCAGGAGCGGTGGATTCATGGTGTAGGCACCAAGCCCAGCAATAACCCTGGAGGAGGAAAAAAAAAAAGAAAGAAAACGAGACACTTGCAGACCTGCTTTCCTCACTTGTGAAAGTTTCCTCCTGCTGGTGGGAGTGGAGGTTTGAATCCCGGGCCTGTGTGTCACTCCGGACTCCCTCCTTAATTGATTCTTCTTGTTTACAAGTATGGTTCTGAAATAAAAAATACTTTTAAGTAGTTCTTCTGTATTTCTTTAGGTTTGGTCAAATACACACATTTCCAGCTGTTGGGAGGCTTATAATGTTATTCCCTGCAATGCTCTTCAACAGACAACCAGCCTTAAAAACGCAAGTACCCATGAGTCCACAGGGCAGGCAAAAAAAAAAAAGATAGATGGAGTAAATGGGACTTTGTTATCAAACATCAAAATCTGGCAATATTTTGCAGCAATTTTATTTCAGAACTGAACTGTTATCTTAATTAAAAGGAGCAGTGAAGCGACACAACTTGATTACCCCCTTAATGACCTACTTAGTGAAGCACTCACTAAAATTTCAGTCATCTTGTAGAGCAGCTCAGGCTGAGGCAGGGCTCATTGTGATGTCACATAAAGTTGGCCAATCAGAATCCTCCCTGTGTCCTTAAGGAGTCCTTCCTGGGGAGTGTCTGGGCAGTGTGGACAGCTGGTCCTGAGCTGAACTGCTCTCCTGGACCTTGCCCCTCCCCACAGCAGGGGCCACTGTGGCCTCAGGTGGCCAGACTGGCTCCCTCCCTCCCACAGCTCAGCAGGTATGTTGTTCCTGGAGCCTGAAGTGTCTTGCTCCAGGGCATTGTTTCTACTGTTTAGGGATTGTTTCTTATGCCCATTTCTTCTGATATTTTTCTGCTTATGTTTTATTCTGTCATGGGTACTTTTGCTCTATTCATTTAAGGTTTTAAAAAATGATTATAAATTAATTATTTAGAAAATCAAGGGGGAAACTTCACAAGCGGTGAAGTAGTGCAGGTATCTGTATCTCTCCCTATCTCTCCCTCCCCTCTCAGTTTCTCTCTGTCTCCCTCAATCTTTCCCCTCTCAATTTCTCTGTCTCTATCCAATAGTAAATAAAAAATATTTTTTAAAAAGTAAAAAAAAAAAAAAAGAAAATCATTTTGACATTTGTTTCTTACTCCAGTCTTATTGAACTTAACCTTCTTTTTCGTTTATGAAATTTCACAGTAATTGTATTGTTTTTGTATTTTTAAATTCGTGCCATTGAAAACGTATACAATTGTAGTTGTTTTTATGATTGTGTATTGTCAACATATATACATATAGTCCTTTTATGATGATTGTGTATAATAGTTGATTTCTTGGCTCTTCTTCATTCATATTAATTACCTGGTTACACTGGCAGTCCCAGCCCTAAATGAAAGAAGAAAAACTGAGAACCTGTGTTCATTACCTTCTTGCGGGGTAGTTTATGATAGATTTATAGTAATGACACTAGTTATATGTTCATTTACTTTATTTAATATTGCTTTGTTTTATTATGGGGTTTCAATTTATTACTTGATTTTCACATTTTTCTTGATATTTTTTATATTAAATATATTTTGTATTTTCCTGCAGTGAAATCCTTCTATGATTTGTTATTGAATTGTAAACATTTTCTAGAGTGCATTCTGTTTAATAGCTCAGTTTTTATTATTATATGTTACTCAGGAGATCTATCTCTATGAAAGATATGGCCTACACTATGCTTGCTTTCTCATGTCATAGAATTATGGAGTCTAAGAAGTTTTGATCTTGTAAGAGGAATTTCAAAATACTATATTTGTCTCCATGTTGATTAAACTTGATGAGAAGAAAGTTGAACAAAGAGAGAAACATGGATGACAGGAAATTGAACAAGTAAGAAATAAGACTGAAAAATGGGATGTAAATAGCCCACCACAAGCAGCAAGCAACTGATAACTGTGCTCCCCAGGTTTCCAGCCAGGTTCCTCTGTTAATGAAAACCACAGACTAGGGACTTGGGGACTTCCAGTGCACAGGCGCTGTCTGGAGGGCAGGGGTTGACCTGACGTCACAAAACCCCACCCCTGCAAGTTCCAGGTGCAGACTCTGTGACACAGGTGCTCTCTGTGGCAGGGACTGGGCAAGAGGCCACCTCTGGGTGCAAGGCCGCCATTTTGAGGGCTATATGCTGAGGAGACTCTTCTTCTAGGGGGCCTTTGTGCAGGTTAGACTATGGCTGTTCCCGCTTTGGGCACCTGGCGGTTGGGTTGGGGGCCTTCCTTGGGGAGGCGTACGAGCACAGTGGCCTGCAGACCCGGGTCTTGGGCTGAGGTGGAGTCTGGGCAGAGTTGCCACTGCCTGGCCACAGGCCTCTGGGGACCTGGGGACCAGGGACTCAGAACCCTGGTGTAGTGTGGAACTATGCACTGTAATATTGCAATTTTGTAACCTACTATTAGTCACAAATAAAATTTTTAAATTTAAAATTCCAAAAAGAAAAAAAGTTGGCAGAGACATTTTATAGTTGTATTGAGGCCTAGTGCTATTTAGATGAGACAAATTGTATAGTAAGACCACAAGATAAAGTGGATTTACGGGGTCTGGAGGTGGCACACCTGGTTAAGCACACTAATACTATGCACAAGGACCCATGTTCCTGCCCCCCACCTGTAAGAAGGATGCTTCACAGGTGGAGAAGCAGGTCTGCAGGTGTCTATCTTTCTCTCTCCCTCTCTGCCTTCCTCTCCTCTCTCCATTTCTCTCTGTCCTATCTAACAATTATGACATCATTAATAGCCACAATAATATCTACAACAATAAAACGGGCAACAAAGGGCAAAATAAATATAAGTAGGACAATTAATGCTATTCATACTTTAGTTTCCTCTTCTTCTCCCCCCCAAGTTTTTTAAAATTATTTTTATATTTATTTTTTGAAACAGAAAAACACAGAGGGGTTGAAGAAGAGGAGAGTGAAATCTGCAGTACTTCTCCACTGCTTGAGAATCTTCCCACCACAGGTGGGGACCAGGAGCTTGATCCCCAGGTCCTTGTACATCATAGCATGTTAATTCTATCAGCTGTGCCATCATCTGGCCCCCTCTACTTTCCAGTTCTAAATGCATACATTCATGTATTCATTACACATTTATTTTTATTTGTTGTCATCTAGATTATTGCTGGGACTATAGTCATGCTGCCAGCAATGATTATACCACTCCTGGCAGTCATTTCTTTTTCTTTTTCTCTTTTTTCTTTCTTCCTTTCCTTTTTCATTTTTTTATTCTTTTTTATACTTTTATATTTTTTATTTAAGAAAGGATTAATTAACAAAACCATAGGATAGGAGGGGTACAGCTCCACACAATTCCCACCACCCAATCTCCATATCCCACCCCCTGCCCCAATAGCTTTCCCATTCTCTAATCCTCTGGGAGCATGGACCCAGGGTCATTGTGGGTTGCAGAAGGTAGAAGGTCTGCCTTCTGTAGTTGCTTCCCCACTGAACATGGGCGTTGACTGGTCGGTCCATACTCAAAGTCTGCCTGTCTCTTTCCCTAGCAGTGTGTGTCTCTGGAGAAGCTGAACTCCAGGACACATTGGTGGGGTCTTCAATCCAGGGAAGCCTGGCCATCATCTTGATGGCATCTGGGACCTGGTGACTGAAAAGAGAGTTAACATATGAAGCCAAACAAATTGTTGAGAACTCATGGACCCAAAGCTTGTAATAGTGGAGAGGAAGTGTTAGGGAGGTACTCACTGCAAACTCTAGTGTATATCTGCTTTCAGGTATATATTTTGCATTAGTTTATGGATACATGTGAACATATGCTCTCTCTCACAGACACTGGTGTATATCTAGGTTTTGGGACTTTGTTAGAAAGTGAACCACCTGAGATGGAATTGGAGTATACTATGAAAAGAAAGGTCTCACGCTACTAATAAAGCTGAAGGGTTGTCATTCAACACGTGAGGTCTCTGGACACAGTCTGAAGTGAAGCATGTTGAGGTGGCAACTGTTGCATTGGTTAGGTTGTGATTGGCAGATGCAATATTATTTGATATGGATTGGGAGAGGCATACGGGAAAGTGGGCCCTATCCAAGGGTTCCAGGACAGGGAAATAGGGGCTCTATAGTGGAGATGTGAGGTTCCTGCTGTCATGGGGTTCAAAAAGACAATCGATAGTTAATGTTATCATCACATTATTTGGTAATTGGGTTAACTTTGAAAAGTTCTTTTGTTAGTGTTTGCTGTACAGTACACGGGATCTTGTATATAGATGTCTTATTGGTTGCTTCTGTTCTACTTGGTCTAGGCTTTTGAGAGAGTCTGCATATCAAATACACAGCCTATATATTAAAAAGATTCAGTTTGTGTTTTGAAAAACTTTGAGACATACAATTGATTTCCCCCCTCTGATATTAATTAACTAGTGATTTATATGACTGCATTTTGCTAGGAGTGTACATAAACACCATTCCCACCACCAAAAAACTGGGACCCATCCCTCCCACCCACTCCCACCCCCCACAGGCCCAGGAAGCTGCATGTCTACCCCTCACCACAGGGTTTTTACTTTGGTGCCCTACTTACAATTTGGTCAGGCCCTGCTTTAATATCTACAACAGCAATAAAAGGTCAACAAAGGAAAAAATAAATATAAATTGGCCAATTACTGGTTAGTTTCCTCTTCTTCCCCCCCCAAGTTTTTTATTATTTTGATATTTATTTTTTGATAAACACACCACCACAGGTGTGGACCAGGAGCTTGATCCACAGGTCCTTGTACATCATAGCATGTTAATTCTATCACCTGTGCCATCATCTGGCCCCCTCTACTTTCCAGTTCTAAATGCATACATTCATGTATTCATTACACATTTATTTATACTTGTTGTCACCTGGATTATTGCTGGGACTATAGTCATGCTGCCAGCAATGATTATACCACTCCTGGCAGTCATTTTTTTTTCTTTTTATCTTTTTTCTTTCTTCCTTTCCTTTTTCATTTTTTCAGGATTAAATGTAGGCAAGTATTTTTTATATGCCAAGGGTCATTTGGATATTTGTAACATCATTCATGGGTCATACAATATTATCAACTTAAAAACTATCCCTCAGTGTTGTTATGAAAAAAGACGAGGTTAACTCTGCATGGCCATACCAAATGATTTCACAAAATTAATACACCCCCATGGGTCAGCGTTCTACACATCTGATAGAGGGTGAGGGGCCAGGAGAGAAAAGGAAAGATACCACAGCACCTCACAGCTCTTCAGGATTCCTCTCTGCAGACACTCACATATGGTAGCTCAAGATTCAAACCCAGGTCCCTGTGCATGATAAAATGCATGATCTACCTGTTGGCCCATCATTACACGATTGTTTTCTTAGAAATTTCTCATTAGGGTAGTTCTGCTTTTAACTAAAATATACCTCATTATTTCTTGCAGAGTTTTAATTAAGTCTCTTTGGTCCATTCAAAATAGTCCTTACTCCACATAAGAATATTTTAATTTTAAAAATACAGACAAAATTTTAAAAAAGAAGAAATTACTTACAAAAAAGAAATCCAGAGCTTCACTCTGTCACATGAGATTCTGGGGATCAAACTCAGGATGGAATGCTTTTAATTCCTGTGCTCCATCCACTGTGCTTCCTCCCAGGCCACTTCAATTTTTTGTGAATTAATATAGACTTAGTATAGAGAGCCTGAGAAATTAAAATCCTATTCTAAGGGAACAGAATAAGCATCAGGGAGATTACTAGAAATAATTAGAAAAAAATAGACCATGTGACTTGCCAAGGATTTCATTACTGACAATAAAAATGCAGTGATGCTGTGATCTTTTCCACCCTAGGTTATAACAAAAGTAATTTTTTTTAAGAGACGGTTACATTCTTAGTATACAAGACAACCATTTTTGTATATTTCTTTTAAAAATTTTATTATTTATTTTCCCTTTTGGACCCAGGGCTTGAACCATGATCCTTAATGCCAGTCCTTATGCCAGTCCTTGCACTTTGCCGCACGTGCACTTAACCTGCTGTGCTACCACCCAACTCCAGACAACCATTTTTTAATCACTTCTTGTTTTATTGTTGTAGTTATTATTATTGTAGTATATATTGTTGTTACTGATGTCATCATTGTAGGAGAGGACAGAGAGAAATGGAGACGAGGGGAAGAAAGAAAGAGGGAGAGAAAGATAGACACCTGCAGACCTGTTTGACAGCCTGTGAAGCGACACCCCTGCTGGTGGGGAGCTGGGGAGCTGGGGTCTTGAACCTGCACTTAACCAGTTGCGCTACCACTCAACTCCCCATACTATTCTAATATAGCCATCAAATATAGTAATTTTCAGGTTAAAAGTTCCTCATTTCTTTCAGTTTTTTTGAGTATGAGATAACTTTAAGTTGTTACCATGTAAGTTGCAGGCAAATTCTGTAATCTGTGCATTTATATAGTCCTTAAAATGTTGTTGATCAGAACTGAGTATGGTAATCTAAACAAGAATCAATTATGCAACCCTAAATTTATTAATATAGGCTTAATTTTCTTCTTTCTTTTTTTTTTTTTCCTCCTCCAGGGTTATTGCTGGGCTCGGTGCCTGCACCATGAATCCACTGCTCCTGGAGGCCATTTTTCCCCCTTTTGTTGCCCTTGTTGTAGCTTTGTTGTGGTTATTATTATTGCCCTTGTTGACGCAATTCGTTGTTGGATAGGACAGAGAGAAATGGAGAGAGGAGGGGAAGACAGAGAAGGGGAGAGAAAGATAGACACCTGCAGACCTGCTTCACCGCCTGTGAAGCGACTCCCCTGCAGGTGGGGAGCCGGGGGCTAGAACCAGGATCCTTACTCCGGTCCCTGCGTTTTGTGCCACATGCGCTTAACACACTGCGCCACCGCCCAACCCCCGTAACTGATTTTCTATAAGCATTTCTACTGATAGCTTTATCTCACTCATTGATAAATCTGTTCATATCAGACAAGGTCAAGGGCAAGTGCCTGTGTGTTGTAGAACGTGGAAGGTCTGGCTTCTGGTTTATAGCTTCTAACCAACACCAGGACTAGTCACCTTATTTCAATCAGTCCAGTCTAGTTATCATTCAAAATTTATTGCATTAGGATTCATTTTACTTTTGTGCAAACTCACGACCAGAACACCAGTGAGATTCATTCTCTATAACTTAATATTATTAAGTAACATGAAATTTGGAAGATTTGGATTGTAAGGTGTATTTAAATTTTGAACAAGCAAGTTGAAGTTTACTATATCATGTCTGAAGCAAAGACCCCTTAAAAGAAGGATGATAGGTTAGATTCTTTATTGATAACCAAGTTGCATCCTAACAATTTAGTTGACTTGCCCACGGACTCAAAGATATTTAGGGAAAGTGAATGCAAGAAAAAGTTAATTCCTTCCCTCAGGCCATTAAATTCACTTCTACCATGTTATCTTTGATTAATAGTAGTCCAGAGACTTACAGCTCTTTTTGTGAAATTCAAATAAGAATATCTGTCCTTCCTATTTCCCAGGGTTGTGCTGAGAAAGGAAGGAGATAATAGCTGTGTAATAACAGCTGTAGTGTAAGGCAGTATTATTATGATAATGATTTTAATGGTTTAATCTATAGGTTTCTTTGGGCTTTTTTCCTAATTGCTTAAGTGACTTACCTTTTAAATTTAAATTTGTGGTGAAATGTGCTTTCTTAGTTAAAAATTTACAACAAATCACAAAATGCATTCCATAGAAAAAAGCTTAGGTTTTGGTATCTGGAAATAGCCATCTTCATCCTCAGTCAAGGTAGGCAAGACAATCAGTCTCTCTCTGGCTTTATTTTTCTTATCTACAGAGTTAAGGATTCCCCTGTCTTAGAGTTGTGAACATTGATACAGAAAGTCTCAATATCCTTTTTTTTTAATTATGTATTTTTTCTTTTTAATTTTATTTACTGGGGCCAGGCAGTGGTGAGCATGGTTAAGTGCACACATTACAGTGCTCAAGGACCCAGGTTCAGGCCCTTGGCCCCCACCTGCAGGGGAATGCTTCACTAGTAGTGAAGGAGGGTTGCAGGTCCCTCTCTCTCTCTCTCTCTCTCTCTCTCTCTCTCTCTCTCTCTCTGTGTGTGTGTGTGTGTTTTGCTCTCTGTCTCTCCCTCCACTCTCAATTTCTGTCTCTATACAACAAAAATAAATAGATAAATAATACAGTTTTACAGTATTTACTTATTGGATAGTGATAGAAGTCAGGAAGGAAAGGGGAGATAGAAAGGGAGAGAAACAGACAACTTCAGTACTGCTTCACCATTTGCAAAGCTTTCCCCCTGCATATGGGGACCAGTGAACTGAATAATGGTCCTTGCACTTTGTAACATGGGTGCTTAAGCAGAGATGGCATTGGTGGGTCCATTATTTTTTTTCTGTATGTTTTTTCCTGCCCATCAGACTATGAAATTCCTGACAGCAGGCACTACTAATTTAGCTTGCATTCTTAGAGTCTGGCACTCAATGCTACATAGTATGTTTGCTGAATAAGTTATTTATCAAGGTGAACAGCATCGAATGGGTCTGAGGGTGGCAGCAATTTGTAAGTCAGTATTTTCCCAGCTCCACTCTTTGGAGCATACATGAGTTTTGTGCAAGTCTTCAGGAGATGCTTAAAAGTAGAGAAAGTTCCATAACACCCAACCAAAAAGAGGTGTGTACTCCTATGTTCATAGCAGCACAATTCATAATAGCTAAAACCTGGAAGCAACCCAGGTGCCCAACAACAGATGAGTGGCTGAGAAAGCTGTGGTATATATACACAATGGAATACTATGCAGCTATCAAGAACAATGAACCCACCTTCTCTGACCCATCTTGGACAGAGCTAGAAGGAATTATGTTAAGTGAACTAAGTCAGAAAGATAAAGATGAGTATGGGATGATCCCACTCATCAACAGAAGCTGACTAAGAAGATCTGAAAGGGAAACTAAAAGCAGGACCTGATCAAATTGTAAGTAGGGCACCAAAGTAAAAACCCAGTGGTGAGGGGTAGGCATGTAGCTTCCTGGGCCAGTGGGGGGTGGGAGTGGGCGGGAGGGATGGGTCACAGTCCTTTGGTGGTGGGAATGGTGTTTATGTACACTCCTAGCAAAATGTAGACATATAAATCAGTAGCTAATTAATATGAGAGGGGGAAATCAATTGTATGTCTCAAAGTTTCTCAAAAGACAAACTGAATCTTTTTAATATATAGGCTATGTATTTGATATGCGGACTCTATCAAAAGCCTAGACCAAGTAGATTAGAAGCTTCCAATAGCACAGCTATATACAAGATACTGGGTACTGTCCAGCAAACCATAACAAAGGGACTTTTCAAAGGTAACCCAATTAACAAATAATGTGATGATAATATTAACTATTGATTGTCTTTTTGAACCCTAAGACAGCAGGAACCTCACATCTTCACTATAGAGCCCCTACTTACCCCAGTCCTGGAACCCTTGGATAGGGCCCACTTTCCCGTATGCATCTCCCAATCCAAACCAAATAACATTGCATCTGCCGATCACAACCTAACCAAAGCAACGATTGCTACCTCAACATGCTTCACCTCAGAATGTATCCAGAGACTTCACGTGTGGAATGACAACCCTTCAGCTTCATTACTCGGGTGAGACCTTTCCTTTAATAGTACACTCTAATTTCATCTCAGGTAGTTCACTTTCTAACAAAGTCCCATAACCTAGATATACACCAGTTTCTGTGAGAGAGAGCTTATGTGCACACGTATCCATAAACTACTGCAAAATATATACCTGAAAGCAGGACTACACTAGAGTTTGCAGTGAGTACCTCCCTAACACTTCCTCTCCACTATTCCAAGCTTGGGATCCATGATTGCTCAACAAATTGTTTGGCTTCATATGTTAACTCTCTTTTCAATCACCAGGTTCCAGATGCCACCAGGATGCTGGCTAGGCTTCCCTGGATTGAAGACCCCACCAATGTGTCCTGGAGCTCAGCTTCCCCAGAGTCACACCCTACTAGGGAAACACAGAGGCAGACTGGGGGTATGGACGGACCAGTCAATGCCCATGTTCAGCGGGGAAGCAATTACAGAAGCTAGACCTTCTACCTTCTGCATCCCTCAACGACCCTGGGTCCATGCTCCCAGAGGGATAGAGAATGGGAAAGCTATCAGGGGAGGGGGTGGGTTATGGGGATTGGGTGTTGGGAATTGTGTGGAGTTGTACCCCTCCTACCTTATGCTTTTGTTCACTAATCCTTTCTTAAATAAAAAATTTTAAAAAAAATGTACTTGAAATTAAAAAAAAAAAAGTAGAGAAAGTGTCACTAGTCTATCTTGCTTTAATCAAGTGGAGCCTCTTTTAATCATGTTCATCTTCTGAATATGATTGATCTTGATCTTCTGTATGGGAGTCTCTACTGAGCTTCTCTATATGATTATTTTTAGAGGAAAAAGTTTCTGCTGTTGTTTTTTTAATCAAAGAAAATTGAAACACATGTATAGATCTTGGGGCCTCAAAGGTAAATCTAATCCTGCTTTTACCATTAGTCAGAAAAGGCAAGTTAAACTATTTCACAATTTCCTTATGAAGCAAAATAAAAGGAAGTTAGGAATATTAGGGAAGAATTAGAGGCAATTAAGGTACTATGGTTAGATAATTTAGGACCCCTCTGAAGGACTTCCAGGTTCTTTCTCATGTTAGGAAAGACTTAATCGAATGCAAGAATGACCAGTAAGCACAGAAACCATTGGCATGTTAAGGAAATCTATTAGAAGAAGAATTAAGGGTAAATTTATTTAGGAGAATAATATAAATTCAAGCACAACCACTTTCAAGAGTCTGAAGGGATAGAGAAAGATAACTAGAAAACTAGCAAGGAGATAGTGGCTAGGACCCATTTGTCTGCTATAGCAATCAAGAAAGGAAAGGGACAGGCCAAGGTTTTTTTTTTTTTTTTTCAGATCAGTTGGCTTTTTATTATTTTAATTACTTAATTAATTACATTAAATTACATTTTATTTTTTTTAAATTTTTTATTTAAGAAAGGATTAGTGAACAAAAGCATAAGGTAGGAGGGGTACAACTCCACACAATTTCCAACACCCAATCCCCATAACCCATCCCCTCCCATGGTAGCTTTCCCACTCTCTATCCCTCTGGGAGCATGGACCCAGGGTCACTGAGGGTTGCAGAAGGTAGAAGGTCTGGCTTCTGTAATTGCTTCCCCGCTGAACATGGGCGTTGACTGGTCAGTCCATACCCCCAGTCTGCCTCTGTGTTTCCCTAGTAGGGTGTGACTCTGGGGAAGCTGAGCTCCAGGACACATTGGTGGGGTCTTCAATCCAGGGAAGCCTAGCCAGCATCCTGGTGGCATCTGGAACCTGGTGATTGAAAAGAGAGTTAACATATGAAGCCAAACAATTTGTTGAGCAATCATGGATCCCAAGCTTGGAATAGTGGAGAGGAAGTGTTAGGGAGGTACTCACTGCAAACTCTAGTGTAGTCCTGCTTTCAGGTATATATTTTGCAGTAGTTTATGGATACGTGTGCACATAAGCTCTCTCTCACAGAAACTGGTGTATATCTAGGTTATGGGACTTTGTTAGAAAGTGAACTACCTGAGATGAAATTAGAGTGTACTATTAAAGGAAAGGTCTCACCCGAGTAATGAAGCTGAAGGGTTGTCATTCCACACGTGAAGTCTCTGGATACATTCTGAGGTGAAGCATGTTGAGGTAGCAATCGTTGCTTTGGTTAGGTTGTGATCGGCAGATGCAATGTTATTTGGTTTGGATTGGGAGATGCATAATGGAAAGTGGGCCCTATCCAAGGGTTCCAGGACTGGTGGAAGTAGGGGCTCTATAGTGAAGATGTGAGGTTCCTGCTGTCTTAGGGTTCAAAAAGACACTCAATAGTTAATATTATCATCACATTATTTGTTAATTGGGTTACCTTTGAAAAGTCCCTTTGTTATGGTTTGCTGGACAGTACCCAGTATCTTGTATATAGCTGTGCTATTGGAAGCTTCTAATCTACTTGGTCTAGGCTTTTGATAGAGTCCGCATATCAAATACATAGCCTATATATTAAAAAGATTCAGTTTGTCTTTTGAGAAACTTTGAGACATACAATTGATTTCCCCCTCTCATATTAATTAGCTACTGATTTATATGTCTACATTTTGCTAGGAGTGTACATAAACACCATTCCCGCCACCAAAGGATTGTGACCCATCACTCCCGCACACTCCCACCCCCCACTAGCCCAGGAAGCTACATGCCTACCCCTCACCACTGGGTTTTTACTATGGTGCCCTACTTACAATTTGATCAGGTCCTGCTTTTAGTTTCCCTTTCAGATCTTCTTAGTCAGCTTCTGTTGATGAGTGGGATCATCCCATACTCATCTTTATCTTTCTGACTTAGTTCACTTAACATAATTCCTTCTAGCTCTGTCCAAGATGGGTCAGAGAAGGTGGGTTCATTGTTCTTGATAGCTGCATAGTATTCCATTGTGTATATATACCACAGCTTTCTCAGCCACAAATGACCCCATCCAAAAATGGACAGAGGAAATGAACAAAACATTCACCACAGAGGAGATCCAAAAGGCTAACAAACATATGAAAAACTGCTCTAGGTCACTGATTATCAGAGAAATGCAAATCAAGACAACACTAAGATACCACCTCACTCCTGTAAGAATGGCATACATCAAAAAGGACAGCAGCAACAAATGCTGGAGAGGATGTGGGGACAGAGGAACCCTTTTACATTGCTGGTGGGAATGTAAATTGGTACAGTCTCTGTGGAGAGCAGTCTGGAAAACTCTCAGAAGGCTAGACATGGACCTTCCATATGACCCAATAATTCCTCTCCTGGGGTTATACCCCAAGGACTCCATAGCACCCAACCAAAAAGAGGTGTGTACTCCTATGTTCATAGCAGCACAATTCATAATAGCTAAAACCTGGAAGCAACCCAGGTGCCCAACACCAGATGAGTGGCTGAGGTTTTGTGTTTTATTGGTCTTCTGCAGTTTCACTCCTGTTCCACTTATAATTGGTCAGATTGTTTTGCACTGTTGAATATGCTTTGCAATTGGCTGTGCCTAGAGTTCTCTGGAATCTAGTGGGTCTAGCTGGCTTTCAGGTAATCCTGGCTGCTGGTAAATGTCAATCTGTATGCCTCTTTTTTTTGCCTCCAGGGTTATTGCCAGGGCTAGGTGCTTGCACCATAAATCCACTACTCCTGTGGGCCATTTTTTTCCTTTAGTTACCCTGTTTGTTCTACCATTGTTGTGGTCAATATTATCATTATTATTGATGTCATTGTTGTTGGATAGGACAGAGAGATATGGAAAGAGGAGGGGAAGACAGAGGGGGAGAGAAAGACTAACACTTGCAGACCTGCCTTACCACCTGTGAAGTGACTCCCCTTCAGGTGGGGAGCCAGGGGCTTGAAAGGGTATCCTTCCACCTGTCCTTGGACTTTGTGTGACTTGCCTTTAACCCACTTGTATGCCTCTTTTTAAAAATATTTATTTCCTTTTGTAGCACTTTTTTAAAATGTTGTTACTGATGTCATTGTTGGATAGGAAAGAGAGAAATCAAGAGAGATGGGGAAGACAAAGAGGTACAGAGAACAATAAACACTGGTAGACCTGCTTCACCTCTTGTCAAGGGACTACCCTGTAGGTGAGGAGCCTGGGGATTGAATCCAGATCCTTAAACTGGTCCTTGAGCATTTTACCACCTATGCTTAACCTGCTGTGCTACCTATATGACTCCCTGTATGGCTCTGTTTATATAAATTCCTTCACCTGGGTACATGCCTTTTCTCACTATCTCTCTAACTTTGTTTATGAGTTTAAAACAAAGGTGGAAGAAGAAGGAGAAGTAGGAAGGGGAGGGGGAGAGGGAGGGGAAAGGGAAGAGAAAAAAGAAGGGGAAGGGGAAGGAGAAGGAAAAGTCATTATGAATGCCTAGGAATTGCCCAACTCCCTTTGGCAGGAATTGCATCAGGAAAAAGTCACTTATGACTAGCACCAGTTCTACCTCTTAGTCCTGGGTATTAGAAAGTCACCATTCAGCGAGTTGAGCAGTAGCACAGCAGTTAAGCACATATGGCACAAAGCACAAGGACCAGCATAAGGATCACTGTTTGAGCCCCTAGCTCCCCACCTATAGGGGAGTCACTTCACAAGAAGTGAAGCAGGTCTGTAGGTGTCTCTCTTTCTCTCCCCCTCTGTCTTCCCCTCATCTCTCCATTTCTCTCTGTCCAACAACAATGACAACAACAAGGACAACAATAAGGGCAACAAAAGGGAATAAATAAAGAAATAAATAAATAAGAAGAATCTTAAAAAAATAAAAAGAGAGTCACCATTCCATAGTGGTGGTGTCTTAGGAATGACCTGAAGGACAGAAGTCTCTGTATCTCATACTGTACAACATACTAATGCACCTTTTTCTTGTGCTCTGCCATAGAAGACATAGTTCTATTTTATTCTGTAGTATTAGGTAGATGAACTATTTATTCAAGCTCTGCTTCACTTATAGGATTTTACAGCATTCGAGGTTACAGAGAGTCAAGAAGACAACAAATATATATCTGCCATTTAAGGTATTTAGTCAAGAGTAACAAAGTAGTCCCATCTGGACGTAGGTGGCAGTTTTTATCAAGAGCAGGTGCATCTATAAACAGTGTACTTTAGCTTGAATTTTTCTCTGATTCTCTAGGTCACAGAGTTGCCAGGGATTAAGACTACCAGGGCTGATGAATGTAGTTTAATCTCACACTCACTGCTTCAGGATACTCATGGTCTAGGAATGCTATGCAGTCAAAGGATCGTATTGCTTACTTACAAAACCAATTAATTAAGAGATAAGATTCAGTGAGACAAAAAAACAGATTTAATCAAGTGATAGCAAACTGGAGAAGATGGCAGTTACCTGCCTTTAAAAACTCTCTTTCTTGGGGGTCGTCGGGTGGTGGCACAGCAGGTTAAGTGCACATGGTGTGAAGCGCAAGGACCCTACAGGTGGGTTGCTTCACAAGTGGTCTTTCTCCCATCCTCTCTATCTTCCCCTCCTCTCTGGAGTTCATTCTGTCCTATCCAACAACAATGACCGCAACAACAACAACAACAATAACAACAACGATAAACTACAAGGGCAACAAAAGTTAAAAAGTAGCCTCCAGGAGCAGTGTATTCATAGTGTATTTACTTAGTCCCAGCAATCACCCTGAAAGCAATTCTCTCTCTCTCTCTCTCTCTCTCTCTCTCTCTCTCCCTCTCCCTCTCCCTCTTGGGCTGCTGTGTACAATTTATAAGAGATGGTGTGTCAGTGGAGATGTATCCTGCCATGTAACTGTTTGACTGGAAGGGATACTGTTATGCTAAATGAATCACTAGGTTCTGATTGTCCACTGTAAAAGATTTCTATCAAGATGTCCCTTTATGACATCATTGAGCAACACTTTTCCCCATAAATTTCAGTGACTGATTTCTAACTCAACATACCTTAGTTATAAAGAGATAAGCAGAAGTACAGAGGGAAGTTAGAGGATGTGAATGGTGTGAGGTGGTGGTCTAGAGTCATTCTATTTCCATATGCTGTTCTGTTTTCCCAGTATCATTTGTTGAAAAAGATTTGCCTTTCTCTACTTTATATTTATTATGTCTGTTTATTTAGTCGATAGAGACGGCCAGAAATGGAAAGGGAGATGGAAAGGAAGAGAGACAGAGAGACACCTGTAGCACTTCTTCACCCCTTGCAAAGCTTTCCCTTGGCAGGTGAAGACCGGGGGCCTGAATCTAGGTTCTTGCATGCTGTAACATGTGAACTGAACCAGGTGCGTCACTACTTGACTCTTCACCTTTCTCTATTTTATAAGTTTAGCCCCTTAGTTATATATAGATGGATTAATAGTCTACTTGATTATCTGCAATAGGAATGTCTCATTCTATTAAAAGGAGGGTGTGGGGGCAAACTGGTGTCTGGGAGCAGGTAATTCATTGTGTAGACACAGAGCCCAGGCAGTTATCCCCAGGGGCAATGAAAACAAACAGTAGTGAGAAATGACCAACAAGATAGCATAATGCTTATGCAAAGAGACTCTGATGCTTGAGGCTCCCAAGTCCAGGTTCAGTTCCCTGTGCCACCATAAACCAGACCTGAGTAGTGCTCTGTAAAATAATTAATTAATTTAAAAATTCTTTAAAATCATCCAACACTGATGAGAATGGCCTAAATCAAATTGTTGCCAGGAGCAACAAATTTTGATGAGGATGAGGAGGAGAATCCTTAGCCACTATTGGTAGGAATACAATCTGATACATTTTCTTTAGAAAATGATATGGAATTTTCTCAAGAAATTAAAAACATAGCTACCATCATATCTAGCGAGATTTTGTCTATGGATATCTATCAGGGAAACTAATACTAACCTGACAAGATATCTGTACCCCTATATTCATCATAGTAGCATCATTGATAATGAAGATTTGTAAACAATCCAAATGGCTAATGGACAGTTGAGTGGACAAGCAAGTCGTGGTATGATTACACTGTGGAATACTGCTCAGTTTTAATAGGAGAAAAAATGTTTCCTGTAGCTACAACAGAGATGGAACTGGAGGGGCAGGCTAAGTGTCACAAATCAGAAATACCACATGAACATACCCAAATGTGGGATTCAAGAGACAAATGAAGAAAGAAAACAGGATAAAATATATTCAGACCTTTATGTTTGCATATCTGGGGACTCTAAGAGGGTGATGACATTTTGATGTTGAGAGTGAGGTGTAGTAATACATACTCTGTTTTCTCTCTGTCTCTCTTGAGTGAACCTGTGTTAATTTATTTTTTTCAGTTATCTTTATTTAGTGATTGGGTAGAAACAGCCAGAAATCTAGAGGGAAGGAGTGCTAGAGAAAAAGAGAGAAAGAGGGGGTCGGGCGGTGGCACAGTAGGTTAAGCGCACGTGGAGCAAAGAGCAAGGACCTATGCAAGGATCCTGTCAGGTTAGAGCCCCAGCTCCCCACCTGCAAGGGAGTTACTTCACAGGTGGTAAGTAGGTCTGCAGGTATCTGTCTTTTGCTCCCCTTCTCTGTCTCTCCCTCTTCTCTCCAGATCTCTCAGTCCTATCCAACATCAATAACAATGATAATAATGACCACAACAATGGTAAAACAACCAAGGTAACAAAAGGGAAAAAAATGGCCTCCAAGAGCAGTGGATGAGTAGTGCAGGCACTGAGCCAAACCGAGTGGTGGAGCCAAAAAAAAAAAAAAAAAGAAAGAAAGAAAGAAAGAAAAAAGAAAAGGAAAAAAGAGACAACTGCAGCCCAGTTCACCACTTGCAAAGTTTTCCCCCTGCAGGTGGGGACTGGGGACTTGAACCTGGATCCTTAGACATGTGACATGTGTACTCAGTCAGGTGCACCACCACTTGGCCTCTCTTTCTGTCTCTTAGAAACAAAATCTATTTTAAAATAAGTTAATGCTGGGGAGTCAGGCAGTAGTGCAGTGGGTTAAGTGCACGTGGCACAAATAGAAGGATCAGTGTAAGGATCCCAGTTCTGCTCCCCCCTGCAGGGGAGTTGCTTAACAGGCAGTGAAGCAGGTCTTTTGACTTCTATCTATCACTTTCCCCCTGTCTTCCTCTCCTCCATTTCTCTCTGCCCTGTCCAACAACAACAATAATAATTACAACAATAAGAACAAGGGAAACAAAAAGGAATAAATAAATAAATATTTTAAAACGATAATGCTTGAGGTGGGCTGGGGTAATAGCATAATGGCTATGCAAAAGAGTTCCATGCTTGTTTGAGGATCCAAGATGCCAAATTTAAGCCCCAGAACCACTATAAACCAGAGCTGGGCCTTTATAAAGTTTAGTTCCACAGCCAAGATGACACAAGCTGAAAAAAAACTGCTCTGGATATATCTATATCTACCAATACCTATACAAAACACAGACCTAAACCATTTAAGAGAGATATAGGCAGAGAGAAAGGGGAGAGGTGCAAAAAGGAGGGAGAGACCATCAAAGCTTCTTTCAGTGTGATGGAGGCAGGACTCAAAACCGGGTCATGCACATGGCAAAGCAGTGCAGTATTCAAGTGAGCTATTTTGCTGATCCTTGGATCTAGACATTTTGGCAAATTAACATTTTGGGGGGAGCTCTACCCTGTCAGATTGCAGATTTGCAGGGTATTAGGAATCCTGCAACAGTTCTTTTCTTTATGTGGCTGTTAAAACTTTGACTACATTTTATTTTCCATTATATATATATTTGCATATATATATATATATTTCATTCTTTTCCTTGCCATTCATATTACTCTTTTTTATTTACTTTATTTTTATAAATTTTTCTTGAATCATTTTTGTGATGTGAAAGATTATAAATTTATAAATATTAGTGTGCCAAATAATATCATCAGTCATGTTTAGCTTTTTCAGAGTATAAGTTTATTTATTTATTTATTTATTGCCATTACTGAGCTCCAGCCTGACATTTTCAGAGAGAAAGGGAGAGACAGAGAGACAGAGAGAGAGAGAGAGATGGGGGGAAAGTACCATAGTATTTAAATGTCCTCTGATTTGTAGTGGTCCTGATGGAACCTGGTCACACACATGGAAAGCAAGTGCACTACCCAAGTGAGTTACTTTGCCAGTCCAAAATATAATGTTTAACCAGATAGTCCTTTCAATGTATAAAATTTTCTTAATTATCTTTATTTTTATTGAATAGAGACATCCAGAAATTGAGTGGAATGGGGAGATAGGGAGAGAGATAGATACCTGCAGTCCTGCTTCACCACTCATGAAGCTTTTCTCTGCAGGTGGGGACTGGGGGCTCAAACCTGGGTCCTTGCACACTGTAACATGTGCACTCAAACAGGTGTGCCATCACCCTGCCCCAATGTATAAGACTTTTTTCTTGAATAAGCAATTTTGACTGAGAAGTGATAAAAATCATAAGTTTTGAGCATGAGTAAGTTAAAATCACTGACTTAAAATGATCAAAAGTAATAGTAGCAACGCTGTGACACACATGGTAATAAGTTGTATATAGTGGATAGAAAGCTCTACATTTCAAAATGTACTCAAAACTCTTTGCTTCTATAGAACTCAGTATAGTATACAAGAATATGTAAGAACATTCAATATTGTATCCGAGCTTGTACAAATGTATGCATTTATACAGTAGTACTTTGCAAAACTGTGAGCTCTGGGGGTCTGGTGGTAGCACAGCAGGTTAACCACAGGTGACACAAAGCAAAAGTACCTGCATAAAGATCCCGGTTCCAGCCCCAGGCTCCCCACCTGCAGGGGAGTCACTTCACAAGTGGTGAAGCCAGTCTGCAGTTGTCTTTCTCTCCCCTCTCTGTCTTCCCCTCCTCTCTCCATTTCTCTCTGTCCTATCCAACAACGACATCAATAACAACTACAATAATAACTATAACAACAGTGAAAAACAACAAGGGCAACAAAAGGGAAAGTAAATAAATATGAGAAGCAAAACTGTGAGCTCTTTTATGTTATTAGTATTGCTAAAGTAATAGCAAATATTTGAGAGCTTATTATAAATCTTAAATACTACTATATTAATTCATATAGTCCTCAGGGAAATACTTTAAAATCATGTTAACTAGGATTCCCAGTTTATAAATGAAAAGAGAAAGAAAGAGTTAAACCTAAACTTCCATACATTCTTCAAGGACAAACAGTTTGAAGATGGTGTTACTAAGACCTGGACTTATTTGTCCAGATTCTAGGCTTTTAATTTATGTTGCTTTATTAAATTTTGTAAAATTTTGTTTTTATTAGAACACTGCATAACTCTTGGCTTTTGTTGATGTAAGAAGTTCAATGTGGGACTTCAGAATCTCTGGCCTGAAAGTCTTATGTACAGCCAGTATCCTATCTACTCCAAGAACATTTCTTTTAAAAAACATCTTAATATTAACTAAAGTCAGATAACTAAATTTATACTTTCTTAAAGATATTTTTATTTATTTATTCATTATTTATGAGTTTTTATTTTATTACCTTCATTTATTTGTTGGATAGAGACAGACAGAAATTGACAGAGGAGGGGGAGATGAGAGAGAGAGAGAGAGAGAGAGAGAGAGAGTCCTGCAGCACTGCTTCACCATCTGTAAAACTTTCCTCCTGAACCCTAAGACAGCAGGAACCTCACATCTTCACTATAGAGCCCCTACTTCCCCCAGTCCTGGAACCCTTGGATAGGGCCCACTTTCCATTATGCATCTCCCAATCCATACCAAATAATATTGCATCCGCCAGTCACAACCTAACCAACGCAATGATTGCCACCTCAACATGTATGACCTCAGACTGTGTCCAGAGACTTCACATGTGGAATGACAACCCTCAGCTTCATTACTCGGGTGAGACCTTTCCTTTTATAGTACACTCTAATTTCATCTCAGGTGGTTCACTTTCTAACAAAGTCCCATAACCTAGATATACACCAGTTTCTGTGAGAGAGAGCTTATATTCACACGTATCCATAAACTACTGCAAAATATATACCTGAAAGCAGAAGTACAGTAGAGTTTGCAGTGAGTACCTCCCTAACACTTCCTCCCCACTATTTCAAGCTTTGGGTCCATGATTGCTCAACAATTTATTTGGCTTTGTATGTTAACTCTCTTTTCAATCACCAGGTTCCAGATGCCACCAGGATGCTGGCCAGGCTTCCCTGGATTGAAGACCCCACCAATGTGTCCTGGAGCTCAGCTTCCCCAGAGACACACCCTACTAGGGAAAGAGAGAGGCAGACTGGGAGTATGGACCGACCAGTCAAAGCCCATGTTCAGCGGGGAAGCAATTACAGAAGCCAGACCTTCTATGTTCTGCAACCCACAATGACCCTGGGTCCATGCTCCCAGAGGGATAGAGAATGGGAAAGCTATCAGGGGAGGGGGTGGGTTATGGAGATTGGGCGGTGGGAATTGTGTGGAGTTGTACCCCTCCTACCTTATGGTTTTGTTAATTAATCCTTTCTTAAATTAAAAAAAAAACTTTCCTCCTGTAGGTGGGGACTGGGGGCTTGAACCTGTGTCCTTGAGCACTGTAGCATGTGTGCTCAACCAGGTGCGCCACCATCTGCCCCCTACTTTTATACATACAGAGAGAAACTGGAAGGGAAGGACAAGATAGAGAGGAGGAAGGAGGAGAAAAAGACCTAGAGTGCTGCTTCACCAGTTGTGAAGCTTTTCACCCTGCAGGTGGGGACTGGAAACTTGAACATATAACATGTGTGCTCAACCTGGTGTGCTACCTCCATGACTTATAAATTTACGGTTTACGGGACTGGGTGCTGGTGCACCTGGTTGAGTGCACATGTTATAATGCACAAAGCCCCAGGTTTGAGCCCTCCGCCCCCATCTGCAAGGGAAAAGCTTCACAAGTGGTGAAGCAAGGCTGCAGGTGTCTCTCTATCTCTCACACTCTATTACCCCTTCCTTTTTGATTTATGGCTGTCTATATTCAATAAATAAATAAAGATAATAAAAATTACAGTTTACTTATGCAGCCTTTTCAAGTATTGCACAAGAGATTTCTTCAAGTAGGTGGGAAGGACTTAATCTTCAATATAGTCTTTATTTTATTTATTATTTTTAAAATTTATTTATTTATTCCCTTTTGTTGCCCTTGTTGTTTTATTGTTGTAGTTGTTGCTGTTGTTATTGATGTGGTCATTGTTGGATAGGACAGAGAGAAATGGAGAGAGGAGGGGAAGATAGAGAGAAAGATAGATACCTGTAGACCTGCTTCACCACTTATGAAGCAACCCCCTTGCAGGTGGGTAGCCGGGGGCCTCGAACTGCCGGTCTTTGCGCTTTGTGCCCCATGAGCTTAGCTCTATGCACTATTTTAAATAGTAACATCTATGACTTTTTAAAAAAGTATATCAAGGTCTTCAATAATGGAGTTTCAAAAGCTTTGCAGAGTAAAGTTATTTTAAATGACATTTACCAAATGGGATGCATTGGATCGACCTTCTCGTGGTGCATCCCGTGAGTACCCATTCATTGGGGAAACTGACGATCCTTCCTAGCCAACTGAATCCACATGGATCCCAGTCACTTTCAAAGCCAGCAACAAGCAGCTCCTGACAGCTTTCAACCTGACGCTGTTGACTGGCTACGGAAGAAGGGCAAACGCTAGAAGAAGAAGAACCAAATTTATAACTGTACCAAATTGTAGAATTTTAAGAAGTAAATATAAATCATTTCAGCTAGGTATAGTCTCCTGAGATGCTTGATAAAGTATCAACAAAAGAAAGTTTGCTTCTTAATGTATGTGCTCAGTTAAGAGTCAAGAATAATAGTACAAATGTTTCATACCTCTCTGTATGTATGTAAAATTATTTATCCATGCTTTATATGCTGGCAGGGAAATTGAAAAGAGGAGATGACAAAGTTTTCAAAAAATAAATTATATTATTAATAGAAGTCCAACTTGGGGTTCCCATAGAAGCACCTTGCCTAGTGAGAAAGAAAAATGTATATAATGGTGGTTCAAACACTTGTACCACCACCAGTTTTTGGGATGTACTGTAAATTATTTATCAGGATATATTTTTTAAATTGCCTTCATTTATTGGATAGAGACAGCCAGAAATCAAGAAGGTAAAGGAAACTAGAGAGGGAGAGAAACATAGACATCTGCAACTCTGCTGCTTTACCACTTGCAAAGTTTTACCACTTGCAGGTAGGTACTGGGGGCTTGAACCCAGGTTCTTGTGCATTGTAAACACATGTATTCAATCAGGTTTGCCACACTGGACCCCCGTCATGATATTTTTAAAAAATAACTTCTTATTCTAACACTTGAGAGAAACAATTGTGGTAATAATATTTTAATAAGTGAAGGTGCTTGATTCTTTAGTAAAATTATAGGCAGATGTATTTGTTTTATAAACAAAATTTAGAAAATAACACTTGGGGAGCAAGGCTGTAGCGCAGCGGGTTAAGCACATGTGGCACAAAGCGCAAGGACTGAAGTAAGGATCCCGGTTCAAGCCCCCGGCTCCCCACCTGCAGGGGAGTCACTTCACAGGAGGTGAAGCAGATCTGCAGGTATCTATCTTTCTCCCTCTCTATCTTCCCCTCCTCTCTCCACTTCTCTCTGTCCTGTCCAACAACGACGACATCAATAATAACTACAACAATAAAGCAACAAAGACAACAAAAAGGAATAAATAAATAAATATAAAAAAATTTTAAAAAAAGAAAATAACACTTGAAAGTTTCATGAAATGGGGCTGGGTGTTAGTACACCCGGGTGGAGTGCACCTATTGTAATGTGCAAGGACCTGGGTTGAAGTCCTCAGTCTCCACCTCTTGATTTCTGACTGTCACTATTCAATAAATTTTAAAAAAGATAATAAAAAATGTAAAATTTTAAAAGAAAACAAATCTTTCATGAATAGTACCCCAGAGAGCACAATAGGGCTTTACAGAAATTATTGTATTCTTCGGTATTTTAAGTCATTAGAAAGGAGGTTATGATTACAATGTGATTTATATGAAGTTTAAAATTATCATGATTGGGGCCAGGTGGTGGTGCACCTGGTTGAGCACACTTATTACAGTGTGGAAGGAGTCAGGTTTCCCCCTGAGGTGGGAACCGGGGACTTGAACCTGGCTCCTTCCTCTCTGTAATATGTGTTGCAGGTGTCTCTCTGTCTCTCTCACCCTCTGTAACCACCTTCCCTCTCAATTTCTAGCTGTGTCTATCCAATAAATAAATAAATAAATATTTTTAAAACTTAAAAAATAAAATTAAATTAACATGCTTAACATAGGTTATTCTTAAATTGTAAAATAGTTTATCATGAGTATATTTGACAACTGGCATCCTTACATATATAAAATGCAGTTCTCGTCCAAGAACGTTTTCACCTGTGTCCCAAATATTTTTATAGCTTGTGTCTTCATTTTCATTGGAGTCTCGAAACATTTTGATTTCTTCCTTTATTTCCTCTTTGACCCAGAAGTTGTTAAGAAGTGTACTGTTGAGCTTCCACATTTTGGGACTGTTACTAATCTTTTGTTGATTGTTAAGTCTTAGTTTAATTCCATTGTAGTCTGAGAAGATGCCTGGGATGATTTAATTTTTTAAGAAAGGATAAATTAACAAAACCATAGGGTAGGAGTGGTACAACTCCACACAATTTCCACCACCCAATCTCCATAAAAGCAGGACATGACCAAATTGTAAGTAGGGCACCAAAGTAAAAACCCTGTGGTGAGGGGATGATTTCAATGCTCATGAATTGGCTGATGCTGTCTTTGTGGCCTAACATATGGTCTATCCTTGAGAATGACCCATGTGGATTTGAGTAAAATGTCTATTCCAGTTTCTTGAGATGAATGACTCTGGAAGTGTCCAATAGTTCTAGTTTATCTATCTCTTCATTTAGCTCCCTTATGTCTTTATTGATTTTCTGCCTGGATGATCTGTCAACTTGAGAGAGTGGGGTGTTGAAGTCCCCTACTATGATTGTGTTGCTGTTAATATATTGCTGTAGCTCTTTCAGTAGAAGTTTGATGTATTTAGATGGCTTCTCATTGGGTGCATAGGTGTTAATAATTGTTAAGTCCTCTTGATTGACCGATCCTCTGAGCATTAAGTAGTGTCCATTCCTATCTTTTTAAATATTATCTATTTTAAAGTCTATTGTGTCTGATATGAGAATAGCTGCCTCTGCCCTTTTTTGTGGGCTATTGGCTTGCATGATAGTTTTCCATCCTTTCACTTTAAGTCTGTGTTTGTCTTGTTGAGTTAGGGGGTTTTCCTGTAGACAGCATATTGTTGGTTTGTGTTTTCTGATCCATCTTCCTACTCTGTGTCTTTTAATAGGTGAATTTAGGCCATTGAAATTTATTTATATCAAAGATTGAAGATATTTTAATGCCATTCTTGTAGAGTTTTAGAGTGTTTTGATATATGCCCTATTTGTGGTGGTCTGATTGTTTATAGGAGACCTCTGAGAACTTCTTTCAGGGCAGGCTTGGTGATAGTTGATTCCTTCAACTGTTGCTTGTCTGAGAAGGCTTTGATGCCTCCATCTAGTCTGAATGACAGTCTCGCAGGATATAGTATTCTTGGTTGAAAGCCTTTCTCATTGAGCACTCGATAGATAGGTATCTTGCCATTCTCTTCTGGCCTGTAGTGTATGTATGGAGAAGTCTGCTGCTAATCTTATGGGTTTTCCTTTGTAGGTGATTCTTTGTTTTTCTCTTGCAGCCTTCAGGATCCTTTCTTTATCCTTATTCCTTTCCATTCTAAGTATGATATGTCTAGGTGTCTTTAGGTCTGGGTTACCTGTAAACAAACTTTAAATTTGTATGTTAAATTATAAAACAATAGCAATAATACTAATAGTACTTACAGATTAGAAAAAAAACATAAGTTGGGATAGGAAAAAAGTACTCTTAACTCAATATCAGTAGATATTCTCAATTTTGAGTAAATACTCCCTTTGAAAAATGTAATCTTATAAAATATATATTGCTGCCAGGGTTATTGTCAGGGCTCTGTGTCTGCACTACGAATCCACAGCTCCTGGAGGACTATTTTCCCCTTTTGTTACCCTGGTTGTTTTATCATTGTTGTGGTTATTATTATTGTTGTTATTGATGTCATTGTTGTTGTTTATGACAGAGAGAAATGGAGAGAGGAGGAGAAGACAGAGAGGAGGAGAGAAAGACAGACACCTGCCGACCTGCTTCACTGCCTATGAAGTGCCTCCCCTACAGGTGGGAAGCCAGGTGGGATCCTTGCGCAGGACCTTGCACTTTGGGTCACATGTGATTAACCCACTGCGCTACTGCCCGACCCCCTAAAAGATGTTTTTGAGCATATATGAAGCCATCAATTTCTTCTAGAAATTTCTGGTAAAGGATGAAATTCTCTGTCTTAGCACATTCTGTCTTTAGAATTCTGCTAATTCATTAGTTCCTGCTAAAAGCGCACATTTTTTTCTTTATTTTTATATTTTATAATTTTTTAAATTTATTTTTATTTAAAAAGGATAAATTAACAAAATCATAGGGTAGGAGGGGTACATTTCCACACAATTCCCACCACCCAATCTCCATATCCTATCCCATCCCCTGATAGCTTTCCCATTCTCTGTCCTTCTGGGAGCATGGACCCAGGGTCATAGTGGTTTGCAGAAGGTGGAAGGCCTGGCTTCTGTAATTGCTTCCCCGCTGAACATGGACGTTGACTGGTCTGTCCATACTCTCAGTCTGCCTCTCTCTTTCCCTAGTAGGGTGGGTCTCTGGGGAAGCAGAGCTCCAGGACACATTGGTGGGGTCTTCAGTCCAGGAGAACCTGGCCGGCATCCTGATGGCATCTGGAACCTGGTGGCTGAAAAGAGAGTTAACATACAAAGCCAAACAAATTGTTGAGCAATCATGGACCCAAAGGTTGGAATAGTGGAGAGGAAGTGTTGGGGGGGGGTACTCACTGCAAACTCTAGTGTACTTCTGCTTCCAGGTATATATTTTGCACTAGTTTATGGGTAAGTGTGAACATATGCTCTCTCTCACAGAATCTGGTCTATATCTAGGTTTTGGGACATCTTGTCTATCTAGTCAGTACCTCTTTTTAGACATGAGTATCATTCCTGAAAAAGACATATACTTCCATTCGTTTTAGAAAATATTGTCCCTTCTTTGATGATACAGAATATTTGGTAACACAATAGTAAATAAAATGAACAGGTTCCAGAAAAAAATGCAAAAGTAAGTATCAGTAGAAGAATGCTGGACAGTTGCTCAAGTGAGGAGCAAAAGAGAAGCAAATGGATGTGCATATAAGTACAGAGAGCAACTCAGTAAGAATAGGGGACATTATAACTTCAACACTGAGCTAAGTAGTCAGTACACAAATGAAAAGTATATATGAAAATGCTTTGAACACAGCCAAGGATTATCACTACTGTTCAGCATATATTTCATCATAATTCATAATGCACACTGACTGACATTATAATTCACACATTCTTACGCAATAATCTATACTGACCCCCAGAGATGAAATATAAAAATGTTTATGTGAATGGGTTGCTGGGGGTCGAGCAGTAGCACAGTGGGTTAAGAGCAGGTGGTGCAAAGTGCAGGGGTCTGTGCAAGGATCCCACCTGGTTCAAACCCCTGGCTTCCTGTCTGCATGGGAGTCACCTTGCAAATGATGAAGCTGGTCTCCAGGTGTCTATCATTCTCTGTCCCTCTTTGTCTTCCCCTCCTCTCTTGGTTTCTTTCTGTCTTATCCAACAACAATGACAATAACAACAATACTAACAACAACAATAAACAACAAGAGCAAAAAAGGGAAACATATAAAATAAAAGAAGACATAAGAATTTTTATAGGGGGATTCTAGAGTTTTGATTAGAGTTTTGGGTTTTAAAAAATTAATGCTTTGAGTAGTCAGAAAGAAAAAGTGAGAGGTAACTAGGTGGATATACAGTTCTGTCTGTCTTTCCATTTCACATGTTTTGGAGGTGTGAGCAAAAAGCATTTCACTTTCCCTCAATTCTACTGTTACCATAAAAACAAAAACAAAACATAATAAATTTAATCACAGATGTCAGATGATATTTTCTCTTGATTTTCAGGAGGTGATGGGAAATGGTGGAGAACGTAATGAGTTAAAGTCTGTATTTTCTTTTTTAATATCTTTATTGGGGGATTAATGGTTTACAGCTGACAGTAAGACACAATAGTTTGTACATGCACAACATTTCCCAGTTTTCTACACAACAATTCAACCCCCACTAGGTTCTCCTCTGCCATCATGTTCCAGGACTTGAACCATCCTTACCCTCCCCAGAGTCTTTTCCTTTGGTATAATATACCAACTCCAGGTTCTGTTTACTGTTTTCCCTTCTGATCTTGTTTTTCAACTGATGTCTATGAAAGATATCATCCAATATTCATCCTTTTGTTTCTGACTTAACTCATTTAACATGGTTTCTTCAAGCTCCATCCAAGATGAGCTGAAAAATGTGAATTCACCAATTTGAATAGCTGAGTAGTATTCCATTGTGTATATATACTGCAATTTACTAAGCCACTCATCTGTTGTTGGACACCTGGATTTGTTACAGGTTTTGGCTCTTAAAAATTGTGCTGTTGTGTGTTGGCTGTAGTGTAGCAGGTTAAGAGCAGGTGGATCATTGCGCAATGACCTGTGGAAGGATCGTGATTGGAGCACCTGGCTTCCCACCTGCAGAGGAGTCACTTCACAAGCAGTGAAGCAGGTCTGCAGGTGTATTTCTCTCTCCCTCTCTGCCTTCCTCTCCTCTCTCCATTTCTCTCTGTCCTACCTAACAATGACATCAATAACAACAACATGCATAACTACAACAATAAAATAACAAGAAAAACAAAAGAGAAAATAAATATTTAGAAAAAAGAATACAAAACTACTGACCACAGGTGGTCATAGATAAGAATTTAAAAAATTGTGCTGTTATGAACACAGGTATACATATTTCTTTTTTTGAGTGGGTATGTTTGGTTCTTTAGGGTATATCCCCAGGAGAGGAATTGCAGGGTCATAGGGTAGGTCCACTCTAGACTTCTGAGGGTTCTCTAGACTGCTCATAGGGGTTGGACCAACTGACATACCCACCAGCAGTGCAGGAAGGTTCCTTTGTCCCCACAACCTCTCCAGCATTTGTTGCTACTATCTTTTCTGATGTAGGACATTCTCATAGGAGTAAAGTGGTATCATTGTTTTCTTTATTTGCATTTCTGTAACAATCAATGACTGGCCACATTTTTTTCATATGTTTGGTAGTCTTTTGGGAGTACATATTTTCTTTAAAAGAAATGGTTTCTGGGAGTAGGGCCGTGGCACAGCGGGTTAAGCGCACATGCAAAGAGCCAGGACTGGCATAAAGATCCCAGTTTGAGCCCGTGGCTCCCTGCCTGCAGAAGGGTCGCCAGACAAGTGGTGAAGCAGGTCTGCAAGTGTCTGTCTTTTTCTCCTCCTCTCTGTCTTCCATGCCTCTCTCGATTTCTCTCTGTCCTATCCAACAACAATGACAGCAATAATAATAATAACAACAATAATAAACAACAAGGGCAACATAAGAGAAAAAATATCCTTCATGAGCAGTGGATTCATACTGAGCCCCAGTACTAACCCTAGAGGCAATGAAAAAAGAAATGGTTTCTTTTGTTATATGTCAATATTAATGAGAAGTCAAATATTGATGGCTATTCCATATTTATTTCAAAGGCTTGATATCCAAAACTTGATTAAAATCAACTTGTTAAATTAAAAATTATGTCATGTGGCTTAACATATACAGGAGCAACAAACAGTTTGTTGGCTCATTTTATACAGGCTTTCTATTTCAGGCTTTTCTGTTTCTATTGTATGCTATTCTAAGGTACAGGCATATAAAACTTAGCTCAGGAATCCAGGTGGTGGCACAGCCAGTTAAGCAAACATGGTACTAAACACAATATATTAAATTTTCTGACAATCTGGCAGGAAAAGTTGTTTAAAATGTTTTTTGGCACCTAGATATAGGGTTCTACCTTTTGATTACTTAGTGAATCATAAATAAGTAAAGATGGAAATGATACTTTTCAATATAATGTAAAAATATCAGAAATTGTGTGCCTTTGGATCAACCTAGTACATAATTTAAGCCCTGAAAAGCTTTACGAACAGCCCAGGAGGTTGTAAAGTGGGTAAGAGATTGGACTGTCAAGCATAAGGTCCTGGTTTGATCCCTGGCATCCCTTTTGCCAGAATGATGCTCTGGTTCACCCCCCCACTCCCACAAATAAATAAATCTTCAAACAAAAGCTTCATATGTGCTGCTCGTTCTAATTCTTGAGGTTCTCCTGAGAAACCATCATCATATCTACAGTGTTTGAGACAGGTAGGCTAAACAGTGAAAGAAGTATTCTAGCACATGTGGATCAATAGTGGGATTCTCAACTTTTCTGAATTTAACAAAAGAAATCAATGATTTTACTTTTTGCTTTTCTAATGCTGTTTCTCACATTTTCAACTACATTAAAATAAATGTACATTCAATAAGATGCTTAATTAATGCTAGAAACTTTTAAAATTATATTTCTGTACTTGTGTTATATTTGAAAACAATATACATGCACACATAATTGTTAAATTCATATTTTGGAAACCCTGAAATTATTCATTGTCATTTAGTTGTGCACATATTAAACTATTTACATGTGCTGTATAAAATAGCTCTCCAAATTAAACATGGAAATTTAGTAGTAAGCAATAAATGTGTGTGTGCTTCTATATACAGTCGTGATAAAGACATTTATTTAATTTTTTAGGTTAGTTGACTTGTATTATCTATATCAACAAGGAAGTGTTACAATATTTGGATGACAAGTAATATTATTATTGAATGAAATGTCATTAGAACATTAATAATGATAGGGTACTTTTAAAATCAAAATTTAAATTATCTATCTACCTATTAGATAAATACAGAGAACTCAAGAGGGAAGGGGAAAACAGAGAGAGGGAGACAGAGACACTTGCATCACTGCTTCACTGCTTGCAAAACTTTCTCTTTGCAGGTGGGAGCTGGGGGGGCTTGAACCCAGGTCCTTGAGCATTGTAACATGTGTGCTCAATCAGGTATGTCAATATATAGGCCCCCCTCATTATAGGATTCTACTCCAAGCATTCTGTAAATACTTTTTTAAATAAGCAACTACAGTGTAGGCCATTTGTCTAGATATTAGGGAACGCCTGCACTTCAAAAATTTAAGTACATAAAGTGATTGAGGGATTACCCCATTTGATTGGTGCATACCATTCAGAACAGATTAAGAATATTTCTTCTATGGTACTATTTCAGAGGTATATTGGGCATCATTTACATTCCTGCCTACCAGCATGTAGGCAGAGGGGCAGGTGTTACTACTGAGGACAGCACCTTCCAGAAAGCAGTTAAAGACATCCAGTAAACTTTGTAAAGATGGTTTCATTCCAGAGTTCATGGTGCTATACCTGAATGGGAGGGGTCTTTACTAGCCATGTTAGATTCATGATGGCTCCTCACCGTACCTACTTACTAAGGTTTGAGTACTGTGGGTAAGTGGGTGTAAATCAGCACAGAGTTGAAACATGGTTTCTACATGGTTAGATGAGTAGAGAAAGACTAGAAAAGAAATTCCAAATTTGACTAAATGCCACAAACACATTGAGGTTTTAATATGTGCAGAATTAAGCTTGCCTTAATAAATAAAAAAGTCAAAAGGAACTCTTTTAAAGAATGGGTCACAGAATGGTGAAATGCTAAAATGAAGTCAGCAGAATCTAGTATAATGAGGAGGGCAACATAACCACATACAGTAACAAAACCAAAAATATGTCTGTCTGTCCAGCTAGCTATCATGACTTTATGTGATGTAAGAGATATACAAATAAAAAACTTTATTTTCTGGCAAGTCTAAAAATAAAATATATTAAAGTACATTATAAATTTACTTTATATTCTTACCAAAGTTGGGCATACATTTAATCATTGTTATTACTTTTATGAATAAATATGCATCTTCAGGGGAAAAACAGAACTGTAAGAGCCATTTGAATTTTTTTTGGTGAAGTAATAGAAAAGAAATACCATAGTTAAAATTCCTGAATGCTATGCATATTAAACATATTCTATAAATTTTTCTTACCAAATTAGTTTGATATATTTACTTATAATATTATTATTATTATTTATTTATTCATTTATTTTCCCTCCCAGGTAGCAGTGCTCAGTGCCTGCACCGTGAATCCACTGCTCCTGGAGGCCATTTCCCCCCTTTTGTTGCCCTTGTTGTTGTAGCATTGTTGTGGTTATTATTATTGCCATTGTTGATGTTGTTCATTGTTGGATAGGACAGAGAGAAATGGAGAGAGGAGGGAAAGACAGGGGGAGAGAAAGACAGACACCTGCAGACCTGCTTCACTGCCTATGAAGAGACTCCTCTACAGGTGGGGAGTGGGGGGCTTGAACCAGGACCCTTACTCTGGTCCATGCACTTTGTGCCACATGCGCTTAGCCCACTGCTCCACCTCCCTACCCCCTACTTATAATTTTTATGTATATTCTTATTTATTTTTCTTTTATATAATTATTTTATTTATTTGTATTTTTATTTAATAAAGGAGACATTAACAAAATAGGATGGGGTCTAAAACTCCACATAATTCCTGCCACCTAATTTCTATATCCCGTCCCCTCCCCAGTAGCTATCCCATTCTCTATCCCTCTGGGAGCACGGACCCAGGGTCATTGTGGGTTGCAGAAGGTGGAAGGTCTGGCTTCTGTAATTGCTTCCATGCTGATGGCCCTTAGCTTAATCCATATTCCCAGTCTGCC
The DNA here is from genome assembly GCF_950295315.1 of Erinaceus europaeus. NCBI lineage: Eukaryota > Metazoa > Chordata > Mammalia > Eulipotyphla > Erinaceidae > Erinaceus > Erinaceus europaeus. Next base: position 69,162,731 of record NC_080170.1, read on the forward strand.
TCTCTCTTTCCCGAGTAGGGGTGGGTCTCTGGGGACTTATTTATTTTCATGCATATCTGCCTTTGGTTTTCACAGATGACTTATTTTGCTGGGCAGAGATTACATTTACCTCTCCTTAGTAGCACCTACAGTACTGAATTAAATAAAGCAGGTTTTCCATGAATGTTGAATAATGGCTTTTTTATGCTTACACTTTGAAAGATATGTCAGCCTACAGTCTCCATAGAAATACAGACTTAAAATGCATATAAAAAAACAATGTGCACATTTTGCCAACACTGGATTATCCTCTTGTGCTAAATGTATCATGATTGGCCTCTAACCCTATTCTATGCGATCAGTGGCTAGTCAAAGAACACATCAGCAATCACACGAAGTCACACTAGTGTCAAGGACAATGTATTCTGTGTTTCTTCTGTGACGTTGTGCAAGAACGCAAATATAAAGACACAGATAAATACATATATGTGTGCATATATATTATACAGAATTTAAGTAATTCAATCAATAAATTGTTTAAATGGTTTAAATTTTCTTTTGACAAACAGATTAATGGAACCTTGTTATTCAAAGGATAAATCATTTTATATGAAGTGGCAAAGATTTCAAGGGCTAATAAAGGTTTTATGAGAGATAAACTTTTAATAAAATAATATTTTCTAAATACTTATTTTCTATATACATAAATATATACAAATATTACAATAGTATTTTTTAATTTATTTTTTATTTAAGAAAGGATAAATGAACAAATCCACAGGTTAGGAGGGGTACAACTCTACAAAATTCCCACCACCCAATCTGCATATCCCACCCCCATCTAACTGCTCCCAGGCATTTTTCTTTGTCATGATGTTACCCTTTAGGGTCACCGTAGGTCCACAGCATCATTGTTAGACTTATGAAATGCAGAGGTTATTTCTGAGAGAGTTAAATAAATAAGCAAATGAGTCAACATATGGGCAGCTTATTCAGGCAAATATTTTCTATTGATTACCCACTAAGCTCACCAGATAAAAACTTCAGCCCAAAATGTATGTCCCCAAAGAAAAGAGGATTAGACTGATCTATATACAAGCATTAAACTTCTTGTGAATCATGCCCACATGAGCAAAGCAATCAAACAAACAAAAAAAAACCTCAAAATAAATAATACTAAATTATCTCCAGTTAATGTAAATTATCAGCATATTTTGATTTATAATTGCAAATAAAATTACTTTTGGTTCCAAAGGAAACTGATATAACCTCTGAGGTCTTAGAATTCTGTAATTCTGCCTCTCTTAAAAGTAGCATGATTTAATTTTCCTAGGTAGATAAGCTGTTTGTATAAGTTTTGGCAGATGTAGAAACTTATTGTTTAATACGATTTCACACCATTTCTGTGCAAAAAATAATAGCCAATCAAAGCCAAAGTTTAGCCGGTTCTCTGTAGCTACAAAGAAAAAGTCATCGCAATAAAAAATAACTTTCATGGCACAAAGCACAAGGACCAGCATAAGGATCCCAGTTCGAACCCCGGCTCCCCACCTGCAGGGGAGTTGCTTCACAGGAGGTGAAGCAGGTCTGCAGGTGTCTATCTCTCTCTCCTCCTCTCTGTCTTCCCCTCCTCTCTCCATTTCTCTATGTCTGTCCAACAATGACAACAACAATAATAACTACAACAATAAAACAACAAGGGCAACAAAAGGGAATAAATAAAATAAATATTTTAAAAAAATAGTAACTTTCATTAATGAGCATGCCTGAAATCTCAGGTATCAAAGTCCCATTAACCCTGGAGCGCCCCCCCATCCCCTGTGGAGAACACAGGTTCTTTCTCCTCCAAGCAGTCACACAAAAGGAGGGCTGTGGAAACTAAAAGTTTCTGGGCCTCTAGCTTTCTGTGTGGAGAAAAGAGAAAACCTGGAAAAGGGGTCGGTAAAGGATGCATCCTGGGTGCCTTTCTGAAGTGCAGGCAAAAAGAAAGCTCCTGGGCATGTTGGGAAGAAGGGGAGCCAACCCTCAACCCCACCCTCCAGCTGCCCCCAACACCCCTGGAGTCTCAGGCCATCAAAAGGCAAATCTCCATCAGGCCCTTGGTAAACAAGGGTGAAAAACCATGGGGAAGAATACCATGGCCTTTAATTAAACCTGTAACTTCCCAAGTTATGCCTGCAAACATTAGCAGAACATTTTGACCTGGCCTGTATGTTAGCTGCTGGATAAACCAAAAGACATAGAGGAGGTTCATAAACACCAGGTGCTGTTTGCTGTTATGTAACCACTGCATGTTGTTTTGCTGGTGATGGGAAGTATATATATATATATATATGTCTTGAACCAAATAAACCTGCTGTGTCTTTGGCACAAGACCTCCCTACCTCTCAGCTCTCCTTCTTCCTCTCAGGACTCCCATTAGACTTGTGTCCCATGCAGGACATGGTAGCAAGACCTGGAGTCTCAGGCCAGCTTTCTGTGCCCTGCCTCTGGAATCCAGAGTGTCCCATTTCTTCCAAAGCCCCTTCACCCTGATCTAGAAGTAAACATTTTTAAAGTGCCTGTGTGGAAGGGATGGAGAAGAGCATGATGGGGGTGGATGGTTGCTATGGGAGTCCCTGCAGGAGGTGTAGTGGGGGGAGAGCCCACATGGTGGGAGGAGGAGAGGGCTGGAGGGGATGGGAGGAAGCCACAGCAGACCTTCTCCAGGTGTGTTCCACCATTTTGAGCGTGCATCCCTTGCTGCTGCTGCCCAGACATTCCTGTGGCTGCCCCACCAGCGGACACAGGCCAGCCTGTCTTTAGGCAGCTGTTGGGTCGCTGCCACTGCCACCCCAACAGCTCCAGCCAGTAAGTGTCCCCCTTTTCCTTCCCTCCCAACCCTTCTCTCTTGGCACCTCCCAGCTGCTCCAATGAAGTGGAAAATGGTCATGGGCAGCAATGAGTTGTAGATTATTTGCTCTGTGTTCTGTACTTAGCTGCCTGTGATCTTTTGAGTTTGCCTCAGCCCCTCCTTTGTAGAGAGAGAAAGAAAAAAAAAAAAAAAACAGGAGGAAGAGATTTGTCCTTTGCAGCTGTACATGCTAATGTGTTTATATGATTAGCCCAACTGGTGGGGGTGTGGGGGGTGAGTAGGTGTGGATTGGGGGGAGGAGGAGGAAAGAAAGGAGGAGGGGGAAAAGAAAGGAGGAAGGAAATGGAGGAGGAAAGAAAGGAGGAAGCTGGAGAGGCTGGAGGTGACTCAAGTTCAGACCTCCCTGAGAGTCTGCTTCAGGAATTCCCACTCCCCCATCTCTTTCTCTCTCCCCTCTCTCTCTCACCCTCACCCTCTTGGCTCACCCATACTCTAGCACATGCAAAGGTGCTAGAGCCAAATCAGGAGTTTACTGGAGAATTTCTTAGGATTATTGGTCGGGGTGGGGGTGCACCTCCCCTCTGTTGCAGTGAGTGGCTGACTCTTCTTCAATGCACCTCCCTGCATCTCTCAGCCCAAGCCCTGGGCTCCAGCCTTTTTGTGGGGCAGCTCAGCCTCAGCCCAGAGCCCTACAAGTGGGGAGGAGCCGCCTCTGCCTCTTGCCCCAGGCCTTGGGGTGGGCCCGTGGTCTGCCAGCCAGGCAGCTCTGAGCAGGGCAGCAGGGGCAAAGAACGCGGGGGTGGGGGGGTCTCCACCTGATGAACTGAGTTGGCCTGACTCTGCAGTCATCTGCCTGCTCCTCCCACAGCCCCAGCTCCAAGGGGACTGACTCCCATGTCTGCTCACCTGGCCTTTTGCCTCCACTGTCCCCCCCACCCCCTTATTTTTTAGCGCATTTGTTCCAGATTTTTTTTTTAAATCATTGGAAAGGAGCATGCGGTTCAGGCTGTGTGTGTGTGCTTGCCCGCAAGAGACCCTGACTGGTGGAGCAGCATGTGGGAAACTGCAGGAAAATGTTGACCTAACCCCTTGGAGCTGCCAGCTGGCTGCTTGGCTAGAGGAGGCAGCTGGCTGAGCAGAAGAAAGCCCAGATCTGCCTTGTTGGGGGAGGAGCCATGGTGCTGCCTTCAGCTCCACTCAGCGCCCCCAGGGAGAAGCTCAGGGCCTCTAGCCTGCCTGGGCCACACCAGATGGCCAGCCCCTGGGGCTCGCTTGCAAAGCAAGGTAAGAGCCTCCTGAGTGAACAATATGCCTCTGTGCCTGGCTTCAGAGACCTGTTTGCTTTGCACCTGCTGCCCCTGCAGTGTTCTTGTGGGATGGAAGGTGTTCTTGTGGGTGTTCTTGTGGGAGGGAGCCACTGGTTAGTTGTGGGGTTGGCAGCTGGGTGTATGTGTGTGGGGGGTTATGCACTGCTGTTTATGTTCTGTTGTGTCCTGGAGGGGAACCATGCTCTTCTGCCTGCTTGCCTCCTCTTTTTCCACCCTCCCCTCTTTTGAGAAATCCTTAGACCCTATTCCCAATCCCATCCCGCTTCTCCTTTCCTCCCTGAGCTGTAGTAATGCACTGGAGGCATCAGTCTAGTTGGGGGGGGGGGGCGGGAATGGGAAGGGAGGTTTGGAGGGAAGGGGGCCTGGCTAGGACTGGATTATTTCTTTTTTCATTTATTTTCTGAAATCCTGGACTCAGACTGGTACCCTTCGCCCTTTCAGGGTCTGGCTGCGGAGGAGGGGGAATGTGAGGTGCTCTCTGGGCTGGTCTGCAGGCCAGCCTGGGAAATAGGGGCCCCCACTCTGGCCAGGCCAGGATCTTGCACCCCCTTCCTTATGCCTCCTCTCTCCCCCTGCACCTCCTCCTGGCTCCATCAGGTGCAGTGAGTGGAAGGAGTTCAGGAGGAGGGGATGGTGGTGGTGGGGTCGGGGGCTTGGGTGAGTTGTTGCAGGCTGCTGTTTCTTCTTGTGGGTGGCTTGGTGGTGGTGAAGAAGACATTTTTTCCCTTTAGATTAGGATGGGATTCCTTTTAGTGGCATTCAAATACTATTTACTAGGTCATTACCCTGAAATCATTTTATGATCCCTTATTTATCTGATCCCTTCTATTGGTGAATAGTACTCTTGAGGTAAAAAAAAAAGTCCACATTTATGTAATTGCTATTATTGCACTTAAGTTTCTATTAACTAGTCAGCTTTGAATGCAGAGTGCTATAAAGAAAACACATGATCTTTCAGAGCTATTAGTGGTAATCTGAAAATTGCTTTCAAATTATGACTCTTTTATATGATGGTGATCCTGAATTCAGCAAATCTCTAATGGGATATAAAGCAGAGAAAAGATTCTTATTTGCTTGCTTACTTTTGCTATGTGAATCATGTCTTCTTCTCCTTCATCTCCTTTTTCTTATTGTATTTTTTCTTTCTGTTTTCCCTTTCCATTCTTGCTTTTATGAAAGCTTTTTCATGGCACTTGAACATTGTTTTCTCTTGCACAATCTTAGTTTTTACAGCTTGGTCTTTTAGTTACTGCTTTTTTTTGATTCCTAGAATGTGTAATCAGTTACTACTTCAGATCTGTTTAGGGAAATATTGTCATTCTATAAATCAGGAGAAATCTAGTTTATCAATAGGAGTAGCCAGGCTTATATTAGCAACAAACACACATCATTAGAAATCTTTACTACTATCTCTACAGCTATGTGGAATGCTAAAATCATTAGTTCGTCAATATAAAATGGCATGGGATTCATTGCAGTGGATAGCTGGACACCTGTTTTATTACCACCTTGATTCATTCTAGCATCCAGATTTACCAAAGGGCAAGAAACAGCACAACTGCTACTCAGAGCCACCTGGCTGTTTTTGGGTCATGAAGTCAACTTCCTGGAATTTCTGGGGAAACCAGTTGAAAAAGGAGGACAAGTGTCACTTTAAATAGAGATGTTTGACTCAGATTTCTGCCTGATGGTAAAATTTAGGTCTGTTTTAGCCCAGATGTAATGTTTCCCTATACAGAATACAGCATTAATGATGACCTGACAATAAAAGGTATGCTGAGCAAAATGGGCCCCTGTTGATCTTGTCATTGATTTCCTACCCTCCAATCTGTGAGGACTACATTATAAACACTAAAATTCACACATTGGGATTATGCCTTAATCTCTGAGTTTCAGGATTGCAATAGCTGCCTAAAAAGAAACCTGTTTAAATGCTGAAAATACTTTTGGGAGACTTCTGAAAAGGTTAGATTCAACACATTAGCAAAAGTTGAAATAGATGTTAAAAAAGCAGGCAGATGAAGCAGAATTTAACTTCCTGAAATAATGATCAAGTAAGTCTTAGCCTCATTTTTAAGATGTGTTAAGTAACTTTGAAAAACTTTTTTTTAATTTGATGATAGAGTGCATGATAAAATTGAACACTTAGTTCATGGCCAGGAGAGATGAGAAACAGCTGAAAGATGGTTGCTTTTATGACTTAGATTAATTCAGACATTTTGTTCAAAGAAAAGGAGTCACAATCCTGTTACCCTTTTCTGGAAGAACAAAACCTTTTGTCATTGTACTAGAGGAGAAGAATGTACCCTGGGGCTCCCTACAAAAGGGAGCTCACCTTGTTTTTTCTGTTAATAGGTATCAGTCACTCTCTCATGGTCACTGTATGCAGCACATGTACTTATATAAGCATGAACTACATACCCTGTTCCTCTAGATATGTTAGTATTTATTGACAGTTATTTTTTTGGCTAAAAATGAACACAAATGCAAGTTTGAAATATCAAATATATCTGACTAAAATATCTGTTTGTTATGAATTACTTATTGCAGGTGTCTCTTGCATCTTGAAATAGCCATGCTATCTATACTTATTTTTTTTTGCTCCAGTCCACATCTCAAAGTAATTATTGATCTAGATTTGCATGACATAATAAATAGCCTCTATTATTGGTTCTTTGGCGTCTGGAGTAGGACAAGGTGTTCTTGTTTTTTATTTTCTTTTACAAAAGATAGTAGGTAGTGTTTGTATAGTCAGAGTATGAAATAATTTTCTGCTTTGTTTACAGAAATGAGTTCCAATCTTTATTCTTTACTGCTAAAGGTAAATACTATCATAGTTTCCCATATAATACGCGAACAATTGCAAGATTTCAAATAAACCATTTAGTTTAATATTTCTACTTTATGTAGATTATACTGACTTCCTCAGTTTGCAACTAGACTTCACAAAAAAAAAAACATGTTGGAATGGATTTTCTCCTTGTCATGACTGTGAAGCTAAATATTTCTATTTGGAATTCATCCTTTATTTCATTGAAGCCTTCCACGTTTACGTTGTCCTCTAGATTAAAAACCTACCATTTTTACTGCTTCTTACTGTGATTATTGGTTAGAAATTAAAGAACACAATTGTTATGTCACATTTTTTCTTCTTTGTGTTCTTCAGTTCGGGATGTGTGCACAGTGTGCTATAATTCTGAAATGCCCTGGTTTTCTTATTTTTAATATCTAAGACAATTTAGGAGATTAATTTTGATTGATTTCATTAATTTTGATGATGATGATAGATGTTTACACATTTGTGTCCTGGTGATAGTACATATTTTCATGTAATTTGACACAGTAATATGTAAATGAAGTACATAATTAATATACCTTATATATCTTATTGTGTATTAAGAATGATGGACATAATCTCTTTTACTTTTGTTCATTTAAAATTTCTGTTTGTTATGCAAAAGTCAAATTCGATTATTCGATGACTCCTCTTCATAGTGCTGTAGATAGATATTAGTAGAGACATTTTCCTGCTTTGCTTCTTCTGCTGAAAGGGCTGTAATATCCATTGCCTGGATGAAAGTAAGCTGCGATTTATATTTTCACTCATTTATAACTAGATCTGCAGCCTGAATATTTGAAAACAGAAAAGGAAATTTAATTTCTATTCAGGAAAAATTTCACATGAATACTGCTTATTGTAAATTGTGCTAACTCTCTGCGTTATTTTGTTTATGCCATTACTCTGTCAGTTTTATTTTTGTGTTTTTCAGTATGAAAATTAGCTGATTTATAGTTTGGTTAATTAGGATCATAGTTTTTAGAAATCACTTTTTATAATTAACTTATAGGCATACCAAGCTGAATTTTCTTAAAATTTCTGGTCAGTGCTCACACATCACAAAGATGATGTATGTTCTGAGGGGAAACTCTTAAAGAAGAAGGGACTTTGTTTATTATTTAGCAATTTTTTGTGTGTGATATACTGACTTTGAGACGTTGAAATTGCCTTTTTTTCCCTCCTGTAGCAGGAATGCACCTAATTCGTACACCCTAGAATAAGTATAGCAAAAGAAAGGGAGCATGTGTAAAAAGAAATCTAAAACATATTTAAAAAATCTTTACAAAAGGGTGAAGGTTAATTTGCATAAAAGGCTAATCAGTTTTTCTGTTTAGTATGCAAGGCAATATTTTCTTTTCCTGGAAGTACTCTGTGTGAGAGTTGTTTTGGGGTGACTTTGAAAGTGTGTAAACTGTCTACTTAGACTGCATTCTTTACTGAGATAGAAAACAATTATCATGTTGATACACAAATTTTCAGGAGAAATTATTTTAATCAGATAATTGGTAAGGAGGACACATTGCTGGATCACTGTGTTTGTACACAATGATAACCTGCATCTTTATGGAGGCAACGGCCTGCATGTTGCAAATGATAACCTGTGTCTTTATGGAAGCAACTGCCTGCATGATTCAAATATTTTTTGCTAACTCTTGTTATTACCTGCAGAGGGAGCTTGTATATGAGATAAATAATCAAGGCAGTATACATTGTTAATTGCTGTTGAAAATTATCATTCACTAAGATTTAAACTCTTTTTCTTGCTTGAGAAAAATTGAACTAATGAAATTAAAATATTTGGGAATTAGCGAAATAATTGTGAAATTTAACAAATCAAATACCAGCTATCATTTCCTGTGTTCACAGATTATAAATGTACTTCTTTTTGGTTTTAATTTTTATTTAAAAATGTAAACACAGACAAGACAATAGGATGAGAGGGATACAGTTCTACACAACCCCCCCTCCAGAAATCCGTATCCTATTCCCTCCTCTGATAGCTTTCCTATTCTTTAATCCCTCTGGGAGTATGAACCCAGTATCATTATGGGGTGCAGAAGGTGGAAGGTCTGTTTTCTGTAATTGCTTCTCTGCTGATCATGGGTGTTGGCAGGCCGATCCAGCCTGTCTTTCTCTTTCCCTGATTGGGCAGAGCTCTGGGGAAACAGGGCTCCAGGACACATTGGTGGCTTGTCTGCCAGGGAAGCCTGGTTGGATCATGGTAGCATCTGGAACCTCCAGGAACAGTGTATTTGTAGTGCAGGCAATCCACTGCAATCTATTGCTATCTCATCATCAGCACTTCTGATAATGCGGTTCTGCCTTACTCCCAAAGCTTGAGAAGTCATGCTGATAAATGTACTTTTTAATTAGTAAGAATAACTTGAGAGATAGTAAAGATACTAGATTATCTTTTAGATTCTTTTTTAAATGATTGATTAATGTTTTGGGATAATCATCTAAGAACTGCCTGTTTAAAGAAACATCTAATAGTTATTAAAGAGATGAAAATTTTTGATAAATTTTCTTGTTTATATGAAGTATTATAAATCATTAAACAATATCTAGTAAATTATATTCCTCTATCTTTCATTGAAGGATAAATTAGCTCTTTATATACTGCTTTTTAAAAATAAAATTGGTCACTCTGAATTAATAACTTACTTGTTAGTAACACACTGATTATTGCAATGAAACTTAAACAGGGAAACTAACCATAAAAACATCATATTAAATGGTTTAGAAAATTGCTAATTTGGAACGAAAATGAATGCAGCCAAAATCAGCAATACTTAGTTATAGAGTGAATTTTCTCTTTGAATCCAATGTCAGCCATGCAAGACATGTTAGGTTGAAATACATAGAAAAATTTGAGAGTTTTGTGATGAGTTGTTTTGGTAATCAGGGTGAAAAGCCTTAAGGAGCATGCTGGTATTCTAGTGAGTGATAATTTTCACATTACTTTTGTGTACTTAATTGTGCCAGAAAATTGAAGATATATTCATATCTGCTAAAATCGAATCTCTATTTATTCTCAGATTTTGATATAGTACCATATTTTATGCTTTGCTATATGAAAGGTAAAGAAGGTCCCCTACACATCCATTGAAAGAGATACAATAGTTTATTTTCCCCTTAGTGTACCAAAGAATGATATGACAATTAAAGATAACTTTTTTTTGCTTTAAGAGACTGTTTTTAAAATGTAATTTATTGTTACAGATTTATTGCTACCCTATCTTTATTAACATGAAAGCTTGTTCCACAGAATGACTCTGAAAGTAAGGATATTATTGTCTAATAAAAGGATTTATTATTGTGGACTTTTGTAAAAGAATTACCCATTCTTAGCATGATCTTAGCAATTCTCTTCTATATTTATTTATGTAGAAAATTTTCATATCAGAGTAAGAATATTAGCAACAGTAATTACACTTCAATAGGATTAGGATAGCATGTTTTGTGTGGAATTGTACCCCTCCTACCCTTTGGTTTTGTTAATTAATACTTTCTTAAATAAAAAAAAATAGGAATTAGCATGGAGAGGGAAGAAAATGTGTGAAAAAAATTGACAGTGTGACAAGTTAGAGGTACTGGGTCACATGAGTGGATATTCAAAATCACTTCAAGAAGATAAAGCTAGAAAGTTGACCAAGCCACATATGTGATATGCTAAGAAACAGAAGAGACTTTCCCCATAAAAAGTCTGAGAACTTAAAAAGGTTTTCCAGCAGGTAGAAACATGGCAAGATCTATAATGTGAAAGTATGATTTTACATCTAAAGTTCAAAGCAAGAGAACTGTCTGGGAACTGTTGCAAAAACACCAGGGCAGAGAGGATAATAATACAAAGTAGGTCATCTAAGGGCTACTCTGGTAAAGAGCAAACCAATTGAGAAAAAGGATATGAAATCACCCAGTCTAGGTAAACACTTACATAACTGTATCCTTATTTATGACCCAGGGAAGGCTTTGGAAGCCACTGAACCATAAGACAGTTCTGATAAGGTCCTATTTTGCTTATATTGTTATTGGTGGCAGTGACTAGATATAGATGATAATGGTTCTCAAGTTGTTAGTTTGGCTTGATTTTGTGTTGCTTGTGAGTTGTGTTTGTGTGTGTGTTCCCAATGCTTAGCACAGAACTTAGCACTGAAGTACAATAATACAGTTTAAGTAAACATGTAAAGCACTGAAGTACAATAATACACTTTAAGTAAACATGTAAAGAGTCCCTGTAAGGTATTTATTCATGTGTCATTTTATTTAATTATCATTTTGCAGACTCAGGATCATTCAAGGGTGTGCAAATACCAAGAGATGGAACTAGGATACAAGCTCACATCCACTAGACCTCTGTGTTGATACTGCTGCCATGTTGTGTGAAAGGAGTGTAGAAAGGGATGGTGGATCTAGCAGGAACAGAAAGCACAGGGCTAGATCACTTAGGAAGCTCCGATGTCTAAATAATGTGCAAAATAATTGGTGACTTTATCTGTGATCCATTGTCTGCTTGCAATTAAAGGAATGGAATGGGATAGCGGGTGGGGAAAAATATTCTTTAATGTAAGCAATAAAAGAGCACTTTCAAAATAAAAAAAAAGGATAGCATGTTTTATAAAAATATACAAATGTTCCTCTTCTCTAGGATCATGATAGTTGTCCTGTGTTGCCTAGTATACTTCCCTGTCTTAACACTTTGATAAAGAGATTTGTGTTGGTGCTCAATACAATAGACATTGGAAAATAAAATCTGATAGTACAGTTCATTTCCCTATTTCCTCAAATACCATAGCTTCCTTCCCAGTGAAGTAAGGGTTATGACAAGGAAGTTGAGTGACCACTGATTCTTAGTTTAAAAGAATCTTGATATTCATTATAGGTATCAAGAAGATTTTCATTTGTTTAATGAATAACCTCTGATCATTTTCCAAGATTAAATATATATGTCTATTGTTCCTTTATATATGTGAATGGATTGTTTTTTGAGGCACACTCAGAATTTTTGAGTTGATATTATTGAGAATAGTTTTGTAGAGAAGAGTATTGTATGCTACGAATAAAGATTTGAAATGGTATTTAATAATAAGTTTTTATAAAGGTTGGTGATCTTATTGAAAAAAATTCTTATTCCATTTCAAATATTTTAACTTGTTAACCTTTTTTAATGAAATAGAACTGTAATAAGTCCTAAATATTATTTATTAAAATGTATGTGCACCTATGTGAAGAATCTGGAATACAAAACTATGAACCTTCATATTTTAATATCTAAATCAATAAAATATTTTTAAATGTCTTATTATTAGGATTTAAGAACAAATATTTTAATTTTAATTATAAAACAATAAGTTTATTTTTTTATGTTTCAGAAACTTTCCCCATATCAGATAAATTTCTTTACATTGAATGTAGCACAGGTTTAAACAAGCTACTTTTATGTATGATTTACACAGTATAATTTTTTGGCATTCAGATGATACTAATTCAAAGCTGTGCAAAGGGTTAAATTCATTTCATAAAAATGCTAAAAACCTTAAAATGTCGATTTTGTATTCACTTTAAGTAAGAATGATAGGATTTCACAAATTTTCTCTAATATTTACCATAATACGATTTCCTTTATGTAGATATAAGCAACAGTTAAGGAAATGTTGGAAATTCAAAGTAGAAAAAGCTGATGCTTTCTACTAATGGATAATTATATTGGTATTTTTTTATTTATATATTAATGCAAATACAATCAGTGAAACTGATCCTTTTGAGATCTATATTTAAGAGGAAAAAGTAAATGAATTACTAAAGTTTTATGCAGTGTTTGTTAAACTTAATTTCATCTATAATGCTCTTTAAGTTTGATTAATGATTCAAGTGGCATTCTGTTTTGACCAGAAAATTGACCTCAAGAAAAACTTAGGTTAGGCTCAAGAAATAGTTTAATCCTTCATTTTACTATTTCAAGCAACTTAAGAAATGTGTTATAACAAATGTGTTATATCTTATTCATGATTATTGATCCACAGAACATAATGGCTAATACCTAATAAATACCTGATCTTTTGAAATCTCTGTTTTAACTCTTTGCTATGTGTAATTTAGGTAATGATTACAACACACTAAGTTATTTAAGAATACATTCTGAAAGCACTTAGGAACTTCGAATTGCTTAGTGTTTATAAAATACCTTGTATAATTATGCTGACATAAATATAACGAACTGATAAGGCATGGTTTTTACACTTTGCCTATTTTAGACACTCACACTTGTTAGGTGATTTTTTCTTTACTGGTTTTCTCATTGCATTAGTAACATTTTAACATCTAAATAACTGCAACATTTCAGCAAAGGGAAGCAATAATCAGAGTCATTAAATGTGAATAGATTTATTTTAAAACCATTATTTATAAGAGATGATTAAAAAAATCCAGGAGCACATCTTAATTGTTCAATTCACACTTTAAGAGTGCCATTTACAAAAGTCCTTTGAAATTCATTTTTTATAATTTTTGATAGTTCTGAGCATTCTTTAACTAGAGATAAAGAATTTAGAGTTCTTGAGAGCAATAGTAAATTGAATAATTGATAGTCCCACCATTATTTAGGATATTGAAATGTATGTAGAGTTTATTCACTAATGGCATCACTGTCTATCATGTTTATAAATTCCATGAAAGTCAAAAGTAACATACCAAGATGATAATGAAGTACTGACTTCTCACATTAATTGAAAATTAGCTAAAATAGTTGCACTACATTTTCATTTTAAGTTTTGCATTTTTGAAAGACTAACATCATCAATTCCTGAACATATATAAAAATTGATAATGCCTTTTACTCTATAAAAATCTGTTTAGTTATTGTATATTGATTTAATATTTTTGATACTCTGACAGAATATTTCCTTAAATGATTTATTAATTTGATGTTAACTCATTTCTGAACAACAGGACTTTACATCTCTTAAGGAAGAGTAAAGCACACATTTTTTAATCTATTGTTTTATTAGTAATTTAATAATGGTTAACAAGAATGTAGGATAAGTAGGATACAATTCCATATAATTCCCACCACCAGAGTTCTGTATCCCATACTCTCCATGGGAAGTTTCCTCATTCTTTATTTCTGTGAGCCTATGGACCAAAACTCTTTATGGGGCGCAAAAAGTGGAATAAGGTCTGGCTTTTGCAATTGCTTCTCCTCTGAACGTGGACGTTGGCAGGTCAACCAATACTCCTAGACTGTTTCTGTCTTTCTCTAGATGGGTAGGGCTCTGGGATGGTGAGGTTCCAGGACACATTGTTGAGGTCATCTGTCCAGGGAAGTAAGAATGGCATAATGGTAGCATAATGGTGGCTGAAAAGCAGTAGGATATAAAGTAGGACAAATTATTTAATAAACAGTAACCTAAAGGTAAGAATAGAGCAGATAGGACTAAAAGTCTTCATAGGAAAAAAGTTAGGTAGTCTATTTTAGGTATCTTCCAAGTCATGTGACTTTAATACTTTTTTTCTGAGTTGATAGCTAACATGCAGGTGGGCTAGGTGTATTGTCCGGGAAGATGGTGTCAGAATTGAGACTAGAACTAGAAAGCTCAATCAGGGCAGAATAGCTCCCAACTATGAGGAAAGGTATTTTATAACATGCAGAATAAACAGCTGTGGATTTCTTAAAATGATCCAAGGGAGAAATTCAGTAGTTAGTAATTATGTATGAGTTCCAAATTTAATGTGGAATCACTGCATGGTGTTGGTCTTCACAGTTTTTATATGACTTAATGCACATTCAATTTTCTTATTTAAAATGATATTTACTATTTTAATATTTAGTATACTACATATCTTAGAAATGATGTTTTCAATGTTTACTCTTTATAAAACAAGCAAGCTTTTACAATTTGTGTATTTATACCCAACATATAAAATAACTATTCCATGCCCTATTATTTTCACAAAGGAAATAAAATTCTGCATTGAAATATTTAAAATGACAGTTTGATATATATGTCCATATCTCCTTTTCTCTTTAGGATCTAAGACTTAGATAAGCTTTTGTGGTAATTTCACTAATTTAATTTGTTGGCAATTCTGTTGCATGAAAGAGACTTAAAAATACCAAAAGTATCAATATATGTGACCCCCTGTATAGGGATTTTTTTTTCCTTTTTAAAGCTAGAGACTCATAACATATATTAACAATTAAAGTAGTTAGAATGTCAAATTGAGAATATTAGAAAACATTTCTTTAAACAGTACATAATTTTTACTAAATAGGTAGAATTTCTCTTAATACTGTCTGTAAATGTTGAATTTTTAGATAGTTTCAGAACTCTACCACTCTGATGCTCTGCTTATTTCTGAACATTCTTTGTTAAAGTGTTTTTTTAATGCTGAATATGCATTACCATTTCAGTTTCAATATTTTAGTATAAAAGTTGTTGAAATTCCAGTGTTTAACATGGAGATCAAAATTTTTTTTTTCAACTTTTAATACTTTTATTGAGTAGAGACAAACCAAGAAAAGAGCAGCATGTAAAGGAATGACACCTGCAGCCCTGCTGAGATCAAAATTTTTATATCACCTATTATTGTGACATAGGAACAGTAGGACTTCAGCCCATTTATGTGGTTACAGGATTTATGAGTAGATTGAAAAATATTGAAAAATATTTTGTTCCCTTTTGTTGCCCTTGTTGTTGTATTGTTGTAACAGGACAGAGAGAAGTTGAGAGAGGAGGGGAAGAAAAGAGAGGGAGAAAGACAGACACCTGCAGACCTGCTTCACCACCTGTGAAGCGACTCCCCTGCAGATGGGGAGCTAGGGGCTCCAACCAGGATCCTTACACTGGTCCTTGCTTTAAGCACCACATACACTTAACCTGCTGTGCTACCGCCAGTCTCCTGATTGAAAAATATTTTAACAACTTAGTGGAAATTAGAAACAAACTTCTTTTCATTAGTAATGACCTATGCAAATTTCATTAGTAGTAACCTTTCTTAGTATCTTTAAGTTTCATTTATTCTACATAACCTCGATTGATAAAGAACAATATTTTTGTTCTAGACTCAAATAGAACATTTTAATATTTACAAATACTAAAACTTCAAATTTGAAATAATGATTAAATTTTTAGTTTAGCATTCTAAACTTTTATCTTTATAGTACATTCAGTTGTTCAGTTGAAAGGCAGCTGTTTCCTTCCTTTGAATTAAAATGTTTAAAGATGTATGAATTTCACTAGAATTCCTTAAGCCAAGTTTTCATTTATTATAGGAACATTTATAGATTACATTTTAGATCACAAAGGTAACATGCGAGTGAAGTAAATCAACTTAAGGTGCATGATTGTGGCTTACTCAAAGCAGGGCAAATGTACCAGACCAACTCACTTTGCATTATCTTACTTTCCAAATTTTGACAGATTAAGATGCAAACTACAAGAAGAGTCTTACTATGTAAAATGATGATTTTGAGAGTCTAATTAAAATTCACACCTAAATTCTCTTATGAAAATTTGTTATTTTCTGTGTGGATACATCCTACTTGAGTACGTTCTGCTTTGGTAGTTCTGTGCAACCACACTAGCTAACAGTGCTGCATGTGTTTAAAAGACAGACAAAGAGTTGAATTTACTTTAATCATTCACAGTATTTATAATTCTTTGAATTTCATTATCAAGATGGCATTTTTTGTTTTCTTATGGAGAAGTTTATTGTGACAATACATGCAGTTTAAACAATGTGACAGAACTTTTAGTATTGAGTTTGCTAAAATTGATAGACTTGATTTGTCCTTGCTTTGGTCTTAAAGTTTGGAATTTAAAGTCTTCATTGCATTTTATCCCTTTCAAGAAGAGTGTTATCTTTAAAAATGTTTTATCACTGTACATATGCATACTTGACCTAATTATCCATTACTCTCTGGGCTTGTAATTCTATTCATTTTAGATCAAAGGTCTTATTAAGTCTTGGAGAACGTATTCCGTGTAACAACCATCTCTAGGTACTCATAATCATGTGAGAAACAGACATTTCCACACATTATAATTACAATATAAAATGTACTACAGTGACATGCCAAAAGGCAGTGTAGAAAATGACTGTGGAAATATAATGTGGGTAGATTGAATTCAGAATGATCAGTATGGAAGGTAGGCTCTAGGAATGTAGACCTCAAGGTGAAGAATTTTGGCAGGTTCTGACTGAAGATGAAAAATCAACAGTGGTAGACACAGAAAGCAAAGGCAAAAATATGATTTTAATA
Source organism: Erinaceus europaeus (assembly GCF_950295315.1). Taxonomy (NCBI): domain Eukaryota; kingdom Metazoa; phylum Chordata; class Mammalia; order Eulipotyphla; family Erinaceidae; genus Erinaceus; species Erinaceus europaeus. Next base: position 69,179,992 of record NC_080170.1, read on the forward strand.
TATATATATAAAAGGTGTGACTTTGACAGTTAATTTATAGGAGTGAAATTATAAGTATATATGTTCAAGAAGTGTTTATAAATGTACTAAGAATAGATTTTGTCACGTAGACTGCAAAATACTATTGATATTTTCAGTGAAGAAAGTATTGAATTGCTAATTCTCAACATGAGGTAAGAAATGAAAATGGAGTAGGAAAATGCTAAGGGGATAGAAAGCTAGTTAAAAGATGACAGGTGAAAGACAGTAATAATGAGTAGGTGGGATAGTCTCAGTGATGGTATAGAATTTGGTAATTGAATGGGCTAGATGTAGAGCTAGCAACCAAAGCCTACATTCTAAGTAGATCATAACATTTCTGTCATTTGGCTGCTTATGAACAGGAATAAGAAAGGACCTCACTCCCCAAACAGCAGAGGAGGACCTACTGGGGGATGTATTGTTTTTGTTTTGATTTTTTAAATTTATTTTTTTATTTAAGAAAGGACAAATTAACAAAACCATAGGGTAGGAGGGGTACAACTCCACACAATTCCCACTACCCAATCTCCATACCTCCCCCTCCCCTGATAGCTTTCCCATTCTCTATCCCTCTGGGAGCATGGACCCAGGGTCACTGTGGGTTGCAGAAGGTGGAGGGTCTGGCTTCTGTAATTGCTTCCCCACTGAACATGGGCGTTAACTGTTCGGTCCATACTTCCAGTCTGCCTCTCTCTTTACCTTGAAGGGTGGGTCTCTGGGGAAGCGGAACTCCAGGGCACATTGGCATCCTGATGGTATCTGGAACCTGGTGACTGAAAAGAGAGTTAACATACAAAGCCAAACAAATTGTTGAGCAATCATGGACCCAAAGGTTGGAATAGTGGAGAGGAAGTGTTAGGGGGTACTCACTGCAAAGTCTAGTGTACTTCTGCTTTCAGGTATATATTTTGCAGTAGTTTATGGATACGTGTGAACATATGCTCTCTCTCACAGGAACTGGTGTATATCTAGGTTTTGCGACTTTGTTAGAAAGTGTACCACCTGTGATGTAATTAGAGAATACTATGAAAGGAAAGGTCTCACCCGAATAATGAAGCTGAAGGGTTGTTATTCCACACGTTAAGTCTCTGGACACAGTCTGAGCTGAAGCATTTTGAGGTGGCAATCATTGTGTTGATTAGGTTGTGATCTGCAGATGCAATATTATTTGATATGGATTGGGAGAGGCATATGGGAAAGTGGGCCCTATCCAAGGGTTCCAGGACTGGGGAAAGTAGAGGCTCTATAGTGGAGATGTGAGGTTCCTGCTGTCTTAGGGTTCAAAAAGACAATGGATAGTTAATGTTATCAATCACATTACTTGGTAATTGGGTTAACTTTGAAAAGTCCTTTTGTCAGGGTTTGTTGTACAGTACCCAGTATCTTGTACATAGCTGTGCTATTGGTTGCTTCTGATCTACTTGGTCTAGGCTTTTGAGAGAGAAGATCTGAAAGGGAAACTAAAAGCAAGACCTGACTAAAGTTTAAGTAAGGCACCAAAGTAAAAACCCTGTGGTGAGGGGTAGACATGCAGCTTCCTGGGCCAGTGGGAGGTGGGAGTGGGTGGGAGGGATGGGTCACTGTCTTTTGGTGGTGGGAATGGTGTGTATGTACACTCCTAGTAAAGTGTAGTCATATAAATCACTAATTAATATAAGAGGGGGAAAATTAATTATATGTCTTGAAGTTTTTAAAACACAGACTGGGTCATTTTAATATATAAGCTATATATTTGATATGCATTGTATTGTTATGTGGAAATGCTATGCATGTACAAACTATTGTATTTCACTGTCAACTGTAAACCATAAAGAATTTTTTTAAAAACAAAAGGATCCGCCCTCCCATTTTTTAACTAGTGACTTGTGATTTATAGAATTATAAGATAACAGGTATAATTCCACATGGCTCCCGCCCCCAGAGTTCTGTGTCCGACTCCCTCCATTGGAAACTAATAGTTCTCCCAAGGTCACAGATATAGACTGACTTATCATTTCAATTAACTATCTAGTTATGATTATACATATTTTCCATTTTTCTATAGTTCTGATTTACTTCTGAATATCTTTCCTTTTTTTCTATTCTTTTCTCTCTGGGTCCTGATGGAATTGGAGTGCAGTGCCCTATGTTCATCTTCACCTAACATTTCTCCACTTCTGGGAGTATGGGCCAGCATTATTTGGGGGCTGCAGAATGTGGGCATTCTGACTTTTGTAATTGCTTCACCAGTGGACATGGACATTGGCCGGTCAAAGGGAACCCAGGAACCCTCTTCTAATGGCATTTTAAGATATATGTGTTACAGCTAAAGTGTATCAGCTACCCCCTTAAATTGCTTCAGTTTGATTTGTATATTTTTCAGTGTAAATTTGTTAAATATATAATTTTGCTTACTTTGTAGATATTTATAGAAATGTTTTTGAGTGTAACCCTGCATATATTTAAGTAATGCTTCCTTTTTCAACCACTGGTTATCCTGCTGCATTTTATTATGTGGATTTATTTATTACTTTTACCAGAGCTCTGCTCTGCTTTGGCTTATGGTGGTGTGTGGGATTGAACCTGGGACTTTGGAGCCTCAGGCATGAGAATCTCTTAGCATTAACTAACCAGTATGCTGTCTACCTCTATCCTTATGTGGATTTAAGGTTCATGCTTTGTATATGTATTTTATATGTTTCTACAAAATAATCAGTACTATAGAAGTGAGTGACTGCAATGTTTAAAGATACTTAAACATACTTTTGTCATTAGTAGACATCATTTTTACCACTATTTTAGTAACTTTCTGAACAGTTCTTTTTTAAAATATTTATTTACTATCTTTTGTTACCCTTGTTGTTATTGATGTCGTTGTAGGATAGGACAGGGAAAAATGGAGAGAGGAGGGGAAGACAGAGAGGGGGAGAGATAGACACCTGCAGACCTGCATCACCACCTGTGAAGTGACTCCCCTGCAGGTAGGGAGCTGGGGGCCTGGAACCTGGATCCTTAAGCTGGTCCTTGGGATTTACCCCACCTGTGCTTAACCTGCTGCGCTACTGCCCAACTTCCTGAACAGTTCTTTATCAGCTTGGCCCATTTTAGAACATTTATGTGATTTTTTGTTTGCTTTTGCTTCCAGGGTTATTGCTGGGGTTCAGTGCTCTCATCATGAATCCACTGCTCCTGGAGGCCATTTTTTTCTCTTTTTATTGCCCTTGTTGTTGTAGCCTTGTTGCAGTTCTCATTGTTGTTGATGTTCGTTGTTGGATAGGACAGAGACAAATGGAGACAGGGGGAAAGAAAGATAGACACCTGCAGACCTGCCTCACAGCCTGTGAAGAGACTTCCCTGCAGATGGGGAGCAGGTTGGAACTTGGGTCCTTGTGCTGGTCCTTGTGCTTTGCATCACTTGGGCCTAACCCGCTGTGCTACCGCCAGACCCCTCCCATTTAGCCATGGATTTTCAATAGTCTTAGTAATGAAATAAGTCTATAATTTTGGGTGCATCATCAAATACCCAAATTGTAAATTAAGTCTGGAGTTTAATTTCCTTTGTGAAATGTACTGGCTTTTCTTATATAGTAGAATATTATCCTGCATTTGGTGTTGAACTGTTGTGCTGATGTCAGTCCTGTAAGTTTGGAGAAAGAGATCTAGATTGTATCCTCTTCTTCCTCCTCTTCTTTATTCTTTCTGAATGTTATAAAGGTGTGTTATATGTGTATTTGCTCTCTGCTTAATTTGTTTTCATTTATAGGATGTTTATGGATGCAAATAATATTCTCAAGTAAAAATATCATGGGGATATACTATAGGGCAAAAACTTATCTTGTACCTTTAAAGTCCTTTGGAAATAAACGGCAATATTCGGATATATCTAACCCAGTTTTTCATTTAAAAGCAAATTTGTCCGACATGTTTAATATTTCATAATTTATTTTATTTTGCTTTATATAGTTTTTTTCCAGTTTACTGGGGCTGGGGGGATGGAGGAGGCCATGGTTTGCACATAGGTACAACCTCCATGTCCCTGTGGTAGGTGTTGGAAAGAACATCTTCCCCCATTAGGCACCAGGGCTTCAGCATTCCCCAACCCATCATTTATTGTCTTTTTTTTATTTAAGAAAGGATAGATTAACAAAACCATAGGGTAGGAAGGGTACAACTCCACACAATTACCACCACCCAATCTCCATATCCCACCCCTTCCCCTGATAGCTTTCCCACTCTCCATCCCTGTGGGAGCATGGACCCAGGGTCCTTGTGGGTTGCAGAAGGTGGAAGGTCTGGCTTCTGTAATTGCTTCCCCGCTGAACATGGGCATTGTCATCCATACTCCCAGTCTGCCTATCTCTTTCCCTAGTAGGGTGGGTCTCTGGGGAAGCAGAGCTCCAGGACACATTGGTGGGGTCTTTAGTCCAGGGAACCCTGGCCAGCATCCTGATGACATCTGGAACCGGGTGACTGAAAAGAGAGTTAACATACAAAGCCAAACAAATTGTTTAGAAATCATGGACCCGGGGAAGCAATTACAGAAGCCAGACCCTCTACCTTCTGCAACCCTCAACGACCCTGGGTCCATGCTCCCAGAGGGCTAGAGAATGGGAAGGCTATCATGGGAGGGGGTGGGTTATGGGGATTGGGTGGTGGGAATTGTGTGGAGTTGTACCCCTCCTACCTTATGCTTTTGTTCACTAATCCTTTCTTAAATAAAAAATTAAAAAAAAAAAAAAGAAATCATGGACCCAAAGCTTGGAACAGTGGAGAGGAAGTGTTAGGGGGATACTCACTGCAAACTCTAGTGTACTTCTGCTTTCAGGTATATATTTTGCAGTAGTTTATGGATACGTGTGAACATATGCTCTCTCTCACAGAAACTAGTGTATATCTAGGTTTTGGGACTTTGTTAGAAAGTGAACCACCTGAAATGGAATTAGAGTATACTATGAAAGGAAAGGTCTCACCCGAGTAATGAAGCTAAAGGGTTGGCATTCCACAAGTGAAGTCTCTGGACACAGTCTGAGCTGAAGCATGTTGAGGTGGCAATCATTGTGTTGATTAGGTAGTGATCTGCAGATGCAATATTATTTGATATGGACTGGGAGAGGCATATGGGAAAGTGGACCCTATCCAAGGGTTCCAGAACTGGGGGAAGAAGAGGCTCTGTAGTGGAGATGTGAGGTTCCTGCTGTCTTAGGGTTCAAAAAGACAATCTATAGTTAATGTTATCAATCACATCTTTTGGTAATTGGATTAACTTTGAAAAATCCTTTTGTTAGGTTTTGCTCTACAGTACCCAGTATGTTGTATATAGCTGTGCTATTGGTTGCTTCTGATCTACTTGGTCTAGACTTTTGAGATAGTCCACATATCAAATACACAGCCTCAGTCTGTGCTTTAAAAAACTTCAAGACTGAGAAAGCTGTGGTATATATACACAATGGAATACTATGCAGCTATCAAGAACAATGAACCCACCTTCTCTGACCCATCTTGGACAGAGCTAGAAGGAATTATGTTAAGTGAACTAAGTCAGAAAGTTAAAGATGAGTATGGGATGATCCCACTCATCAACAGAAGCTGACTTAGAAGATCTGAAAGGGAAACTAAAAGCAGGACCTGATCAAATTGTAAGTAGGGCACCAAAGTAAAAACCCAGTGGTGAGGGGTAGACATGTAGCTTCCTGGGCCAGTGGGGGGTGGGAGTGGGCGGGAGGGATGGGTCACGGTCCTTTGGTGATGGGAATGGTGTTTATGTACACTCCTAGCAAAATGTAGACATATAAATCAGTAGTTAATTAATATGAGAGGGGGAAATCAATTGTATGTCTCAAAGGTTCTCAAAAGACAAACTTGAATCTTTTAAATAGATAGGCTACATATTTGATATGCGGACTCTCTCAAAAGCCTAGACCAAGTAGATTAGAAGCTTCCAATAGCACAGCTATATACAAGATACTGGGTACTGTACAGCAAACCATAACAAAGGGACTTTTCAAAGTTAACCCTATTAACAAATAATGTGATGATAATATTAACTATTGATTGTCTTTTTGAACCCTAAGACAGCAGGAGCCTCACATCTTCACTATAGAGCCCCTACTTCCCTCAGTCCTGGCACCCTTGGATAGGGCCCACTTTCCCGTATGCATCTCCCAATCCAAACCAAATAATATTGCATCCGCCGATCACAACCTAACCAAAGCAACGATTGCCATCTCAACATGCTTCACCTCAGACTGTATCCAGAGACTTCACGTGTGGAATGACAACCCTTCAGCTTCATTACTCGGGTGAGACCTTTCCTTTAATAGTACACTCTAATTTCATCTCAGGTAGTTCACTTTCTAACAAAGTCCCATAACCTAGACATACACCAGTTTCTGTGAGAGAGAGCTTATGTTCACACGTATCCATAAACTACTGCAAAATATATACCTGAAAGCAGGATTACACTAGAGTTTGCAGTGAGTACCTCCCTAACACTTCCTCTCCACTATTCCAAACTTGGGATCCATGATTGCTCAACAAATTGTTTGGCTTTGTATGTTAACTCTCTTTTCAATCACCAGGTTCCAGATGCCACCAGGATGCTGACTAGGCTTCCCTGGATTGAAGACCCCACCAATGTGTCCTGGAGCTCAGATTCCCCAGAGACACACCTTACTAGGGAAAGAGAGAGGCAGACTGGGAGTATGGACCAACCAGTCAACGCCCATGTTCAGCGGGGAAGCAATTACAGAAGCCAGACCCTCTACCTTCTGCAACCCTCAACGACCCTGGGTCCATGCTCCCAGAGGGCTAGAGAATGGGAAGGCTATCATGGGAGAGGGTGGGTTATGGGGATTGGGTGGTGGGAATTGTGTGGAGTTGTACCCCTCCTACCTTATGCCTTTGTTCACTAATCCTTTCTTAAATAAAAAATTAAAAAAAAAAAAACTTCAAGACATACAATTAATTTTCCCCCTCTCATATTAATTAACTAGTGATTTATATGACTACATTTACTAGGAGTGTACATAAACACCATTCCCACCACCAAAAGACTGTGTCCCATTCCTCCCACCCACTTCCACCCCCCACTGGCCCAGGAAGCTGCATGTCTACCCCTCACCACAGGGTTTTTACTTTAGTGCCCGACTTACAATTTGGTCAGGTCCTGCTTTTAGTTTCCCTTTCAGATCTTCTTAATCAACTTCTTTTGATGAGTGGGATCATCCCATACTCATCTTTATCTTTCTGACTTAGCTCGCTTAACATAACTCCTTCTAGCTCTGTCCAAGATGGGTCAGAGAAGGTGGGTTCATTGTTCTTGATAGATTCATAGTATTGTCTTTTTTTTTTCTTTTGCTTCCAGGGATATCGCTGGACCTCATTGCTGCTACTATGAGTCCACTGCTCCTGGCTGCCATTTTTTTCCCATTTTACTAGATAGGACAGAGAGAAATTGAGAGAACAGGGGGAGGTAGGGAGAGACAAAGATAGACACCTGCAGTCCTGTTTTGCTGCTTGTGAAGCCCTCCCCCGCTGCTGGTAGAGAGCTGGGGCATCCTTCATCTTGCAGCCTTTCTTTCTTCTGGTGAAGTACACCAGTCAGCCAAGCTCACCTTATTATTTCCCTTTACCACCTTTACTTGTAGGTTTCATCTGTGAGTGCTATTGTTTGTTATTTGTCCTTCTCCTTCTGGCTTATCAAGTATCTTCACGTTCTGTCCAGACTATGACTATCCTTATTTTTTAAATTTTTTTTGCCTCCAGTGTTTTGCTGGGGCTCGGTGCCTGCACCAAGAATCCACGGCTCCTAGAGGCTATTTTCCCCTTTGTTTCCCTTGTTGTTCATAGTTCTTCTTATTGTTGTTGTAATTGCTGTCATTGTTGCTGGATAGGACAGAGAGAAATGGAGAGAGAAGGGGAAGACAGAAAGGGGGAGAGAAAGATACCTGCAAACCTGTTTCACTGCCTGTGAAGCAACTCCCCTGCAGGTGGGGAGCCAAGGACTCCAACCAGGATCCTTATGCCAGTCCTTGGGCTTTGCATCTTAACCCAGGACACTACCGCCAGGCCCTCTATCCTTACTTTTTAATACCAAAGTGTATCTAGATGCCTTTATTTTTGGACTTCCCTGTTTGTTTACACTTTTTTTCTTTTTCTCTCTTTTCTCTTCTTTCCTTATTATTTGCCACCAGAATTATTGCTGGTGTTTCATGCCTAGATGACAAATCCCCTGCTCCTGAAAACTTTTTTTTTTAAAGGGAAGGGAGAGATAAGGAGAGAAAAAAGGCACACATTTTATCCCCGCTTTACCCCTTGAGAAGTTTACCCCTTCTCACCTCCTACAAAGTAATATGTATGCTCTACCAAGTGAGCCACTCTGCCTGGTCCCTTTGACTTCATTTACATTAAGTAGGGGGTCTCATTGGTTCAACATTTTTCTGTCTTTTGTCATTCCTCAGACTTTGATTAAAAAAATAGTCCTGGTCAGGGGATAGCATAAGGGTTATGCAAACAGACTCTCATGTCTGAGGCTCCTAAATTGCAGGTTCAATCCCCCCGAACCACCATAAGCCCGAGCGGAGCAGTGCTCTGGTGTTTCTGTGTCTCTCTCCCTCTCTAAATTTCTCTCATATCTAAAATAAATAAAATATATTTTTTTAAATAGTCCTTTGGTGCAAAGCCTGTAAAGGGAGTTAGGAAGGGTGTTGAGGCCCTTGGTCTATTATGGAGGAAGATGACAGATTGGTAGAAAGTGTGGTGTAATGAAACCTATCATGGGAACAAGAGTCTTGTAAATAATTTCAAGTGATAAAATATAAAAAAATCAAGCCTGTGAAAATTTATTTTTTGGGGGGGTCTCAAGTTTGTTTCAATTTTTTTTTCTTTACTAGAGCACTGCTCAGCTCTGGTTTATGGTGGTGTGGGGGATTGAACCTGGGACTTGAGAGCCTTGGGCATGAAAGTCTTTTTGAATAACCATTATGCTATACCCCCACTGTTAGTTTGTTTCAAGTTTTAAGAAATTCATTTTTTAAAAAATTCATTCACTATTCTCTAGGCAAGTACTTATCCTTTGTACTTCAGTTTATTCATGCACCTCTTCCCTCTTTTCTTCAGGACATGCCCTCCTTGTTGAAAACTCTTATTCTTTGCTATTTGTCGGATGTACTAAAGAGTTTCTTGCTGAGATTACACATGTGAAAGATATGAATTGTGTTTCCACTCACAGTAATCTAAAAATGACACTTCAGATATCTTGTGATAGCATGCAGTACTATGGACATAAATATTGGCAGTGTTTTCTCTGTAGTGGAATTTAAAAGAGAGTGAGTTAAATAATTATGAGTTAAATAATTAAGAGATGGGTATATACTGAGTCTTGGACAGGAGTAAAGTTTGGACAAGGAACAAGTAGAGAGGAGATTCCCAGTAAGAAGGAGGAATGGAAATATTTGAGGAGAGGTAGAGAGATCAAGTGTAAGCCTCCTAGGTTCCAAAAATGAGATAACCTTAATGAGAAGGGATAGGGTGTGAATAAAAGGTGGTTACTTCCAAATTTAGATCTCTGCTGAAAATAATCTATTAAAATTGTGCAAAGTTTTCCAGAAATCTGATTATTTTGTTTTATATTAATTACAAAAAGCATCTGAATATTATACTAACCATCATAATGATTAAAGTGAGGTGAGAAAAGACCATTGTCCAAAAAGAACTCTTACTCTTGATTACAGTAAATTAATGTCTAAGATTATTTGATTCCTTGTCATCTTTCCTTGTATCATTGTAATCATTGTACTTTTGGTATCAGTCTCTGTATCTTATACAGAGTCTGCCAGGAACTTTTTTGAGAGTTTTTTCTGCGAAGTGACTTGTTGAAAAAAGGTAAATGTTAAAAATGCTCACCAGGGGGTCAGGCAGTGGCGCAGTGAGTTAAGAGCACATGGAGCAAAGCGCAAGGACCAGTGTAGGGATCCAGGTTTGAGCCCCAGGATTCCCACCTGCAGGGGAGTCATTTCACAGGCAGTGAAGCAGGTCAGCAGATGTCTTTCTCTCCCCCTCTCTCTTCTCCTCCTCTCCATTTCGCTCTGTCCTATCCAACAGCGAACAACATCAACAATGATAATAATGATAACCACAAGGAGGCTACAACAAGGGCAACAAAGGGGGGGGGGATGGCCTCCAGGAGCTGTGGATTCATGGTGCAGGCACTGAGCCCAGCAATAACCCTGGAGGGAAAAACAAAACAAAAAACACTCACAAAATCAATTTTAAAAATAGGATCAAGGCCCAACTTAATAATCATAATTTAGTAACCTGATGGTCTTAGTAATTAAGGAAAGGACTTTTTGTTTTTCAGTCAGCTTATCTTCATGGCATAGATGATTTTTATTTCTCTCCTCCATCATAATATAAAGCTCTTATTAAAAAGTTGTAACCATCTCCTCTTGTGTCTTACTGATAGAGAAGTTTAGTCTTCATGTATTTCTATGTGATACATATAATTGCAACTTAGAACTATTCCTATGGGCTGTTGTTACATGACTATTAAAATTTAAAATTTTTGGTTGCAGGAAGTAACTAATAACTGTATTACTAACAAAGATTATTTATTTTTTTACTTTGGGGAACTCATATGTATGAAATTAGGAAGCTCTAAAAATACTTTTGTTCTTGAAGTATGGGCAATAACCTGTGGTTTAAGAATTTTTCAGAGTAAGACTAATGATTTTGAGCCTGTAGACTTTATTTCTTCAGCAGAAATTTATCAAATTAGAATTTAGTGACTTCCTATTGAAAACAGTTTGGAACCAGGACATATGGAGTACTTTATGTGGATGAGTAGCAATGGTGACATAGATTTCAGGATTTTGAAGCTACTTTTGGCAACAGCTATTTTAAACCATTGTTCATACCTCCTGGGTCTTGTCCAAACCTGATTTCTTTTTAGTAGTCCTCATACTTAAACTATTTTGATTCATTTTGTATTTTCTTCTGCCAAACAAAGTAGTAAGATAGGTTCCTGTATTAATGTATTTTCTGTAAGCTGCCAGTGCCCTTGTGTGTCAACACACACACATATACACCCCAGTCTAGTGTCCTTTTTTATACTTTGTTAAAGTAAATTCATCTCTATATTAACAGTATTTAGATTCTTCTTCCCCACCTTCCTTTCCTCTCATGTTTTCATATAGAACTAGAATGATAGGGATTTGGGTGGTAACACAGCGGGTTAAGTGCATGTTTCGCAAAGCTCAAGGACCTGCATAAGGATCCTGGTTCGACCTCTGGACTCCCCTCCTGCAGGGGAGTCTCTTCACAAGCAGTGAAGCAGGTCTTCAGGTGTTTTTCTCTCTCCCTCTCTGTCTTCCCCTCTCTCTCCATTTCTTTCTGTCATACACAACAAGGAAGACATAAACAACAACAACAATAATAACTACAAAAAAAGGACAACAAAACGGAATAAATAAATATTTTTTTAACAAAAGAACTAGCAGGGAGTAGGCCTTAGTGCAGTGGGTTAAGCACAGGTGGTGCAAAGTGCAAAGACCAGCATAAGGATCCCAGTTCGAGGTCCCGGCTCCCCACCTGCAGGAGAGTCGCTACCTGGATGGTGAAGCAGGTCTGCAGGTGTCTATCTTTCTCTCCCCCTCTGTCTTTCCCTTCTCTCTCCATTTCTCTCTATCCTATCCAACAATGACAACATCAATAACTACAACAATAAAACAACAAGGGCAACAAAAAGGCATAAATAAGTATTAAATAAAAGAACTAGCTTGATAAAAGCTGGGGGGGGCTGGTGGGGCGGCTCAAACCTGGATCCTTACTGGGGTCCTTGTTATTTTGAGCCAGGTGCGCTTAACCTGCTGAGCTACCTCCTGACTCCCTTTTGTCTCATTTTTAAGATAGTTATCTCTGATGACCTCATAACTGGTTAATACCAATTGAGACACTTCTCATCTCAGTATCTAATTTTCATTAGTAATTTCAGAGAAAGCTAAAAAATTTAGACTGTTAGGGGTCATAGAGTCATAGAGCATGAATTTTGAAAAAAATATAAGCATGATAAAATAAACTTCATACTAGCAAAATATGGTAGTTTTGTGTGTGTTTTTTTTACTCTATTTCAGAGTAATTTTTTAAATTCTTTTTTATGTGCCTGTTGATAAGCAGGATAGCGAATTCATGCTGTTTTAAGCATTCCAAAACATTTAGAATCTGACTCGTTTTTCATTGGAGTTAATACTAGAATAACTGATAGTACAATGTAGTAAATTCCTAGAACTCCACAGTGCATAAACTATGTATAATACAAAGTAGCTGAGATAATATGAATCTCTGGACTCTCATGCCTGAGGCTCTAAAGTCCCAGGTTGAATTCCCCATACCAAAACTATTGTTGCCCTTTTTTTATTGTTGTAATTATTATTGTCGTTATTGATGTCATCATTGTTGGATAGAACAGAAAACTGGAGAGAGGAGGGGAAGATAGAGAGGAGGAGAGAAAGACAAACACTTGCAGATCTGCTTCACAGCTTGTGAAGGGACTCCCCTGCAGGTGGGGAGCCCAGGTCTTGAACTGGGATCCTTTAAGCAGGTCCTTAAGCTTGGCACCCACTTAACCCACTGCGCAAGCTTAACCCACTGCGCTATCGCAGATTCCCCCAAAACTATTTTGATGTCCATTTAAGATAAAAAGTTCTTGTTTTCTTTCTTTAAGAGGCTAGACTAGGAGATGATATATTTGGGAACTGCCTGCATCTTTTCTATATTATAAGGGTACTAATTGTTCTGTGGTTTTTCATCTTAGCCAAGAAAGAAAGCAAAACACTTGACCCAGCAAATGACCTGGATTCATATGATTGTAGGAATCAAGAAATGTTGATTAAGCCACATGCTTCAAGTTCTCTTTCTTCCCCTTTTCCTCCTTCTCCCCTCCCCCCCCTTTTCTAACCAGAGCATTGCTTAGCTCTGGTTTATAGTGGTGGTGGTGGTGGTGTGTGTGTGTGTGTGTTGGGGGTGGTCATGCAGAATTGGAGCCTGAGACTTTGGAGCCTCAGGCATGAGAATCTTTTTGCATAACCATTATGTTATCTACCCCTGCTCTATGCTTCAAGTTTTCTATCCCTGGAAAAAGTGGGTTCATAAGGATCTGTCAAAACTAACCTTGACTCCAGGTTTTATATTCTTTGCCACTTCACCCCCATCTTTAAAAAAAATAATGATGCAATCTTGGTAATGACATTAAGGTCTTGGAATTTTTACTTTGCACCAATGAATGGTCCGCCTATTTAGGAATGTAGGTTTGACTATATTATTCATGTATTGCTGAAAGAAATAAAACAACTATAAGGACCTCTAAAAAACTGAAACAAATAGTTGAGATAATCACTTTATAAACTACTCCCATTATAAATAAGTAGTAGTCACAGAATAATATGTTGTGTGGGAATATTTTCTTTTCAGGATGACACTTTATGTAAATTAAGAAGACCCCCACGTGTTACCAATTATTATTTTGGTACAGAAAAATGAACTTTAGTGGTCCAGGAGGTGACGAGGTGGCTAAGGCACTTGACACTTTTTTAAAAAATATTTATCTATTCCCTTTTGTTGCCCTTGTTGTTCTATTGTAGTTATTGTTGTTATTGATGTTGTCATTGCTAGACAGGATAGAGAGAAATGGAGAGAGGAAGGGAAGACAGGGAGAGAGAAAGACAGACACCTGCAGACTTGCTTCACCACCCGTGAAGCAACTCCCCTGCATGTGGGGAGTCGAGGCCTGGAACCGAGATACTTATGCCAGTCACTTTGCACCAAGTGTGCTTAACCAGGTGTGCTGCCGCTCTACTCCCACAGGCTAATGGACCACAAAAAAAGCATCCTGGAGTTCCACTTCCCCAGAAACCCACCCTACTAGGGAAAGAGAGAGGCAGACTGGGAGTATGGACCGAGCAGTCAACGCCCATGTTCAGCAGAGAAGCAATAACAGAAGCCAGACCTTCCACCTTCTGCAACCCACAATGACCCTGTGTCCATGCTCCCAGAGGGATAGAGAATGGGAAAGCTATTGGGGAGGGGATGGGATATGGAGATTGAGTGGCGGGAATTGTGTGGAGTTGTACCCCCATCCTATGATTTTGTTAATGTCTCCTTTCTTAAATAAAAAAAAAGAAAAACAGTTCCTTTAGTTAGTATATCCGAGGTGCTGTTGAATTTGGAGAGATAAGGAGAATCTCTTCAATTGATACTTGAGTCAAAATTGGCAATATCAGTATATTAACTATATTGAGGGGCATTTATAGTGACAGATTCTCCTCTTGAATTAAGAATATTGTATTAACAGATAGTACTGACTTGAGGGATGCATTCTCAGGAAACACTTGACATTTTTGACACAAGTTCTCTATGCATGCAAGGATTTTGATTTCAGTCCTCAAGATTTCAGAGATACTCCAAGAGAACAAACTTCCAACATATCTGATTCTCATGGTCTTTTCTGTATTCTTTTCAGGACTTCCCAGTGGAAAATGTCAGTGTTCACAGAGTCATCAGTGAAGAGACAGAGGCGGTAGCTTGGAACATTCAAGCAGCCCCAAGAGAAGGAGAACAGGCTGCCAGCACTCCAGTGCTTGTCTTTCGGATCCAATGACCTGTATACTCCAAGTTTAGGAATGTTTGTTGAAGAGGAATCCAACCCTGTGTTCACTGATCCTCAGCAGTGGGCCATCCCAGTCAGGGACTGAAACCTTTGACAGAGAAGGACAGGTAGAGAAATTATTGCATTCTAGAGTGAGTTTAAGACTTGACCATATGTGAAGAATTTCCAGCTCCATTAGAGGGTTCTGATACAGGTGTCTTCCGTGGTGGGTCAGAGGGAGATGTGTCTTCATCTGACACTGAGGTAGCACATACTTCTACCACAAAGGAGCCACTGAAGAAGCGGGTCATAAAGGCGAAGCTAAGAAACAAGGCCAGAGATGGAAGATTGCAGGGAACTAAGAAGGTGGTGCAAATATCCAAATTAGCAAAAGATGTTACCTTCTTGGATTCTAATGATGAAAGCAGCGGATGCAGTAGTGACAATTTATCTGATATTTAATTACCTGGAATGGAAGCTCCAATCACCTCCACCACTTTCAATGAACAATTGAGAAGGTTGAATCCAAGTTTCCAGACTGGTAAAAGTGAACCGCAGTGGACTAACATGGCTCCATTCATCTCCACCCAAAACGATGGAACAATTCAGAAGGATGAATCTACATTTGGAGACCGGTGAGGGTGGACCTCAATGGACTGAATTACAGGTGGCATCACCATTATCCTTCAATGATGGTTTGGAGAGCTCAGATGATGAAAGCCTCCATGACTGAGAGACTCCAGTGAATGTCCTGGGGATTGACAGCTGGATCCATCTCTCCAGAGTGCAGCTGCCTCCTATGAGTTGCACACCAGCTGCTCCTGAGACATCAACTAGGACAGTCTCCACTCAGTGTCCTGCTAAGATGACTTCATACACTGTAGAACCCCTGGAAGGACTTTTTTCCCTTAAATAAAATAAGACAAAGACTATATGAGTACTGACACTGTATTTCCACTAGTGCTTTAAACCCTGGGTTGCTCCTCTGTTCCCTTCTTTGCTTTACTGTGGGGATGTCTTCTAGCAATAGAGGCAGCCTGTTGATCTTGGTTATTAGTCTCACTTTTCACATCTGCTCTGTTGGGATTCATTCTCATAGTGATGGGATATGAGAGCCCAAAATAAAGTCTGGAACAAGGCAATAAAAACTCACTGCCTAAACCCACACAAGTGACTATGATAGATGCTCAACCCACAAAGACATAATGAAAAAAAAAAAAGAGAAACAGAGTCATCTTCAGGCTAAACAGCAAATACCACATTTAAGCAAAACATGGACAAAATTATTTGAAAAAAATGTCTTGAGTTTGATCTCAGAAAACAGTATTAAGAAAATTCAAGACTTGGGGCCAGGTGATGGTACACCTGATGGAGCGCCCATGATACAGTGCTCAAGGACCCAAGTTTGAGCCCCTGGTCCCCACCTGCAGGGGGAAAGCTTCAAAAATGATGAAGCAGGGCTGCAGGTGTGTCTCCATCTCTCTCCTCTATCACCCCTTTCCCTCTCAACTTCTTGCTGTCTCTATCCAATAAATAAATAAAAGTAACAAATTTTTAAATAAATAAATAGACTCCAAGCATAACATATAAACACAAATACATAATCTTAGGGAACATTTCATGAAAGAGCTACAAAATTTACAAAGAAAACTTTGAATAGAGTTACATTAAGTGAAGAATGTTCTAGAGGGCTTTAGGGCTTACACAGGATACCTAGAAAACAGAATAATTGTTAGGAAGAGAATATCAAGGTTAAAAGATAAAATCACCACACTCTCTTAGTGCAAGCATTTTGTAGAGGAAAGTCTTATGAAAAATGAAGAAATTCTGGATGAAACAGTGGACTCCATCAGAAAAAAAGTCAGAGTTACTGGAATACCTAATGATGAAAAGAAGGAGAGAACAGCAGAGATCATATTAAAAGAAGTCATAGCAGTAATTTTGCACACCTGAGAAATGCTAAAAATATAAACATAAGAGGAAGCTGAGTAAACACACAAGACTTTTAATTTAAAATAACCTCACCAGGACACAACACTGACAAATGATCCAAAAGCAAAGACTAAGAAAAGCTAATGCAGGCCACAAGAGGAAAAAAGAATTTGACATACAAAGACAGAACCCCCAAATTTCTCACCACAAACATTAGGAATAAGAGAATGGAATGGCATTCACTGAACTAAAAGATAAAAATCACCATCCACAAATACTCTACCCTGCTAAATTAGTTTTTAATATAGAGGAGAAATTAAAACTGTCCCAAACATGCAGAAACAAGTCCTGACTGCAAGAATTATGAAAAAGAGTCCTACAGGAAAAAAAAAAACAACCTCCAACTCTAAATCTCTAAATGAGTTCATCAGTGGTAGAATAGAATTGGAAACACAACTGCAACAAAAGAAGCAAAGGCATTGGAAAAAGGAGGACAAAATGGACAGAGCATTGTGATCAATAAAATAAATAATTAATGGAAGAAATGGCCACCAGGAGTAGTGAATGCATAATGCAAGTGATAACCCTAGAGGCAAAAAAGAAAGAAATAGAGAAAGAAACAAACAAAGGGAGAAACAGAAAGAAAGAAAGAGAGAAAGAAAGAAAAGAAGAAAAGGGGGGAGGGATTCTGATATTTTGTTGGTGGGAATGCAAACTGATGCAGCCCCTGTGGAAGACTGTATGGTTAGTCCTTAAGCAAACCAAAACATTTTAACCCAACAATACCACTCTTTTGAATGATCCAAAGGACATGCAAATGCTAACATTAAGGGTCATATGCTCCCCTATGTTCATAACTGTATTATTCACAGTTGCCAAAGTGGAAACAGCCTAAATTCCATCAACAAATGACTGGATAAAGAACTTATGGGATGAGCCATGACATCATCTCTCCAGACAATAACTTGGATCCACTTGCATATCAGATGTCAAGCTCAGGAAAAAAAAAAGAAAAGAAAAAATAAAACAAACAAACAAATGAGTAGTCATGGGCCCTTTGGAATGTAACTAAAATAGGCCTACTAACGATTTACAAAATGGAGACCCCCAAAACTTCACCTGTACTATTCCAGCCTTTAGGTTCATGATTGGTCAACAGTTTGTTCTGCTTTATAGCTTAACTCTTTTTCAGCAACCAGGTTCCAGATGCTACCATGGTGCCAACTGGAATTCCGTGGGCAGATGACTCTACTGATGTGTCCTGGAGCCCGGCTTCCCCAGAATCGACCTATCAATGTCCATGTTCAGTGAGAAGCAATTACAGAAGTCAAACCTTCCACCTTATGCACCCCATAATGACCCTGGATCCATACTCCCAGAGGGATAAAGAATAGGAAAGCTATCAGGGGAGGGGATGGGATACGGATATCTGGTAATGAGAATTTTGTGGAGTTGCACCCCTCTTATCGTTTTGTCAGTGTTTCCTTTTTATAAATAAAAATTTTAAAAAGTAGTTATGGGGTGGGGTAGGGGTAGAGTAGACAGCATAATGGTTATGCAAACAGACTCCCATGCCTGAGGGTCCAAAGTTTCAGGTTCAATCTCCTGTACCACCATAAGTCAGAGCTGAGCAGTGCTCTAGTAAAAAAGAAAGAAAGAAAGAAAGAAAAAGAACAAATGTGGGAGCCAGGAGGTGATGCACATAGTACAAAACACAAGGACTCACACAAGGATCCAGTTCAAGTGCCTGACTAGCCACCTGCTGGGGGGGGGGTCAGCTCACAAGCAGTGAAGCAAGTCTTCAGGTGTCTCTGTGTCTATATCCCTCTCTATCCCCCTCCCTCTCTGTGTCCTATCCAATAAAATTTTTAAAAAGGCCTCCAGGAGCAGTGGATTTGAGCCCCAGCAACAACCCTGGAGGCAAAAGAAAAGATGCATAAAAGAAAAGAGGAGGAGGAGGAAGAGACGTAGCAGCAGCAGTAGTAGTTGTTCTTATAGGATATATACTTCATGGAATACCACCCTAAAATCAACAATATGATATTGTGTCCCTTGGGACAAAATTGATGGAACTGGATGTCACTATGCTTAGCAAAATGAGCAGAGATAAAAGACAATTACTGGATGGCTTCACATGTGCAATCTAGAGAACTAACACATATCAACTCACAAATAAAATCCAGAAGTAAGCAAAAATGTCTCTAAGACTCTTTGAGAACTATGATGACTATCTGACTATCGTGGGGAGACTGGGTCACAGAACTTTGGTGGTGGGTGCAATATGAAACTATATCCTGTAATCTTATACTCCTGTAACCACTATTCATCATAATTAAAATTGGTTGCCTCAGTTAAAGTAGCCAGACCTTTCCCCTTCTGCACCCTATAAAAAATTTTGGTCTATCCATAACCCCAGAGGGATAAATGGTAGGAAATGATAGCCAGAGGTCTTTGAATTCCAATTCCATCAGGTCCTGGAGAGAGAGAGAGAGAGAGAGAGAGAGAGAAGGAAAGACACTTGGAAGTAGTAGGTGTGACATAGAAAGATAAAGCTGGATCATATTAAAAATAGGGAAAATATATAAATATAAATAGATATAGAAATAACAGCCCTTTGAAATAACTAATGCAGTTTCTAATGGTGGGAATGGGGACATGGACCTCTTGTGGTGGGAAAGGTGTAGAATTAAACACCTATTATCTTGGAATTTTGTAAATCAATATTAAATCACTAATATTGTTAAAAGAATATAGACAATACACATTGTATACACATATATAGTATAATATAAATTAAATACTGCATGCATGAATAGTCCCTAAAGGAATAATGGGATGTCAAAAATAAATAAAAGGTAAAGAACCCCTCACCCAAATTTTCATCATCATGCACTGAGTATCTAATACCCTCTCTGCCCCCCTCATTTCTTCCTTTCCCAGAGAACTTTGCTTTTGTGTAATACTCCACACCCAGTTCAAGTTGCATCATGAATTTTTCCTATTTGTACTTGGTTCTGAAATTATATGTATAAGTTTAGGGAGTTGTGTGCAGACACCTATTATAAGGTCATATGAACTGTACTTATATTTCAACAACTGTTCTGTAAACCATAATCTTCCCAGTAAAATCAAATATGAAGGAAGGACAGGATATTGTGAGGCAGGGAGGTTCAAGGCAACTGCCAGATGGTCTCAGCTATTTGTGAGATATGACTTCGAAAAACATGAACTTAATTACAGAAGCCAGCCCTTCCACTTTCTGGACCTCATAATGTCCTTTGGTCCATGCTCCCAGTGGTATTCAGAATAGGAAAGCTATCAGCAGAAAGGAATTCTAGTGGTGGGAATTGTGTGGGGTTGTACCCTTCTTTCCTATGGTTTTTGTCAGTATTTCCTTTTTATAAATAAAAAATATTTAAAAAAAGAATAGGGAAGCTTCTAATGGAGGGGATGGGATACAGAAATCTGGTGGTGGGAAGTGTATGGAATTGTGCCCCTGTTATCTTACAGTCTTGTTAATCATTATTAAACCAATAACAAAACAAATTTAAAAATCCCCCAGAAAAGGCAGTATGTACATGAAAAAAAAAAAAAAAGATGAACTTAAAACGCTGGGGTGTTCACACTGCCTCTCTTATCCTATGGCTTTTGTCAGTGTTTCCTTTTTACAAATAAAAATTATAAAAAGAAAAAAATCTTTATTGGTTTCCTTCTAAAATAAAATTTCAAATACTAAAAAAGAATTATACAGGTTATCTGGCTAGGGAGAACACAAAGCTTTGGTGATGGGTGCAGTGTGACATTACACTCCTATAACCTATAATTTTATAACCTTCTAAATCATTAAATCACTATTTTAAAAAAAATACATAGATGAAAGAAAAAAACACCATTTCTCTCTGGAATAAACCTGAACTTACAACAATAGGTGAATATACAGTATACATGAACAAATGAAAAGGAAAACATGAATTCATAAAGAGGGAGTGTTCAAACTGCCTCTCATCCTATGGCTTTTGTCAGTGTTTCCTTTTTATAAATAAAAATTATAAAAAGGAAAAATATCTTTACTGGTTTCCTGTTAAATTAAAATTTCAAATACTCAAAAAAAGTATTATACAGGTTGGGTGGGGGGAACATAAAACATTGGTAATGGGTGCAGTGTGACATTACACTCCTATGTCCTATAAACTTATAACCTTCTAAATCATTAAATAACCTACATCATTAAATAACTAAGGCTTTTAAAAATACACAGATAAAAACCCACCCTTTCTCTTGGAAATAAAGCTGAACTTATGACAATGAATTCAGAATACACATGAAAAAAAAGAAAAGAAAAACATGAATTTATAAAGTGTGTGTTCATACTGCCTCTCTTATCCTATGACTTTTGTCAGTGTTTCCTTCTTATAAATAAAAGTTACAAAAAGAAAAAAATATTTATTGCTAGAGAATTTGGAAGAAATGGAAGAATTCCTAGAAACATACATCCTTACAAATCTTACAACCTTTTAAATCATTAAATCACTAATGTAAATATATATATACATAGATGAAAGAAAAAAAACACAATTTCTCTCAAATAAACCTCAACTTACCACAATGGGTGAATCTGCAGTATACACATGAAAAAAAAAGAAATTAATTTATAAAGAGGGAGTATTCAAAATGTCTGTTTTATCCTATGGTTTTTGTCAGTGTTTAATTTTTAAAAATAAAAATTATAAAAAGAAAAATATTTATTGGTTTCCTGTTAAAATAAAACTTCAAATACTCAGAAAAAAAGAATTATGTAGGTTGTCTGGGTGGGAAGAACACAAAGCTTTGGTGATGGGAGCAGTGTGACATTATACTCCTATTTCCTATAATCTTATAACCTTCTAAATCATTAAATAACTAATTATTTAATAAAATACAAAGAGGAAAGAAAAATAATCTCCATTTCTCTCTGGAATAAAGTTGACCTTAGCACAATGGATGAAAAGGCATTATACAGATAAAAAAATAAATTAAAAACAAGAACTGATAAAGAGGGAGTGTTCAAACTGCCACTCTTATCCTATGGCTTTTGTCAGTGTTTCCTTTTTATAAATAAAAATTATAAAAAGAAAAAATATTGGTTTACTGTTAAAATAAATTTCAAATACTCAAAATAAAAAAATTATGCAGGTAATCTGGGTGGGGAGAACACAAAACTTTGGTGATGGGTACAGTGTGACATTACACTCTGAATTCCTATAAACGTATAACCTTCTAAATCATTAAATAATTCGTAAAAAATACATAGATGAAAGAAAAAAACACCATTTCTCTGAACTAAAGCTAAATTTACCACAATGGGTGAATATGCAGTATATACATGAAAAAAAGAAAAGAAAAACATGAACTGATAAAGAGGGAGTGTTCAAACTGCCTCTCTTATCCTATGGTATTTGCCAGTGTTTCCTTTTTGTAAATAAAAATTATAAAAAATATGTATTTGT
The DNA here is from genome assembly GCF_950295315.1 of Erinaceus europaeus. Taxonomy (NCBI): domain Eukaryota; kingdom Metazoa; phylum Chordata; class Mammalia; order Eulipotyphla; family Erinaceidae; genus Erinaceus; species Erinaceus europaeus. The sequence goes on from NC_080170.1 coordinate 69,202,048, forward strand.
TTTAAAATTTCAAATACTCAAAAATAAAATTTCAAATACTCAAAATTTCAAATACTCAAAAAAAAAGGAATTATGCAGTTTATCTGGGTGGGCAGAACACAAAACTTTGGTGATGGCTGCAGTGTGACATTACACTCCTATATCCTATAATCTTATAACCTTCTAAATATTAAATAACTATTTTAAAAAATACATAGACAAAAGAAAAAAAACATCATTTCTCTCTGAAATAAAGCTGAAATTACTACAATGAGTATGCAGTACTCATACTAATCATTACATAACTATTTTTAACAAAATCATTAAGTTACTAATTTTTTAGAAAATACATAGATGAATGAAAAAACAACTATTCTGTCTGAAATAAAGCTGAACTTACCACAATGGGTGAATATGCAGTATACACATAAAAAAAAGAAAAACAGGAACTGATAAAGAGGGAGTGTTCAAACTGCCTCTCTTATCCTATGGTTTTTGTCAGTGTTTTCTTTTTATAAATAAAAATTATAAAAAGAAAAATCTTTATTGGTTTTATGTTTAAATAAAATTTCAAATATTCAAAAAGAAAGATAAAGAAAACATGAACTTATAAAGAGGGAGCGTTCAAACTGCCTCACTCATCCTGTGATTTTTGTCAGTAAAATAAAATTACAAAAAGAAAAAAAAATATTGCTTTTCTGTTAAAATAAAATTTCAAATACTCAAAAAAAAGAATTGTGCAGGTTCTCTAGGTGGGGAGAACACAAATCTTTGGTGATGAGTGCAGTGTGGCATCACACTCCTGTATTCTATAATCTTATAACTTTCTAAATAATTAAATAACTATTATTTAAAAATTACATACATGAAAGAAAAAACACAATTTCTCTCTGAAATAAAGCTGAACTTATCACAATGGGTGAATATTCAATACACACATAAGAAAAAATTAAAGAAAGAAAAGAAAACCTTGAACTTATAAAGGAGTGTTCAAACTGCCTCTCTTATCCTATGGCTTTTGTTAGTGTTTCCTTTTTATAAATAATTATAAAAGGAAAATAATCTTTATGGTTTTCTGTTAAAATAAATTTCAAATATTCAAAAAAATAATTATGCAGGTTATGGATGGGGAGAACACAAAACTTTGGTGATGGGTGCCATGTGACATTACAATTCTATGTCCTATAATCTTATAACTTTCTAAATCAATAAATAACTATTTTTAAATACATAGATGAAAGAAAAAAGCACCCTTTATCTCTGAAATTAAAGCTAAACTTACCACAATGGGTGAAAAGGCAGTATACACATGAAAAAAAAGAAAGAAAAGAAAAACAAGAACTTATAAAGAGGGAGTGTTCAAATTGCCTCTCTTATCCTAGGGCTTTTGTCAGTGTTTAGTTTTTATAAATAAAAATTATAAAAAGAAAAATCTTTATTGGTTTTCTGTTAAAATAAATTTCAAATACTCAAAAAATTTGTCAGTGTTTCCTTCTTATAAAAATTTTAAAAAGTAAAAAAATATTTATTGGTTTTCTGTTAAAATAAATTTCAAATACTCACAAAAAAGAATTATGCAGATTTTCTGGGTGAGGAGAACACAAATCTTTGGTGATGGGTGCACCGTGACATTATACTCCTATATCCTATAATATCATAACCTTCTAAATCACTAGTTTTTTAAAAAAAATACATAGATGAAAGAAAAAAACCACTATTTCTCTGAAAGAAAGCTGAACTTACCACAACTGGTGATGACTGCTGTGGCAGGACCCTGCATGTACCTAGGAGGACACAGAAGAACTGTGAGGGAACTGGCAGTTCTAAACCTGTCAGTTGCTTTCTTTACTGTCAGTTGCTGTTGGTTGGTTAACAGTGTGGACTCAGGTGCTAGTGGAGAAGGATCCATCCTCTCCTTCTCTTGGTTGGAAGGAGGTTGGGCATAGTCTGTGGCTTTCTTGGAAAAACCAACCTACAGCACCATTGTTGTTAAAATTCGGCAGCTCCAGCTGGCTGGGCTGGCTTCACAGGTGGGTAACAGAGACACGGAGACAAGGCTGGGCAGGGAAGCTGTATTTCTTTATTCAAGAACAACGATTCATAAACTAAACCAAACAATTCACCAAACAGAACTCTGCTGTCTCTTTGCAGTGGCGCAAGCACTCTCTCTTACTCTGCAACTCTGGAACTCAGGAACCCTCTCTAGGGGTTCCTTGGGGTGGGGCCAAGTGGGCCGCGAAATTAACTGGACTGATCCAATTCTCTTGGTGGGGGAGGGCTAGAACAAACCAATGTAAAGCATACGGCAACCATCTGAGCCAAGCTTCAATGAGTAAATACTGAAAGCTGCTACATTTTATAGCAGTTGACTGTGACTGTAGCCTTTTACTACAGACTGAATCCAACTGCAGGCCCATCTGATACTGATAGTCATCTCTTACAGAAACCACCATATTATCTTACACATGCCCAGAGCAGAAAGAGTATATAGCAAAGATATTTTGAATGCAGTGATAGGTATCCACCTTGTGTGGAGGGCCTCCCATGAACCTTTCTAAAAGCTTTCTGAATCATTCTTGATTCAGTATCAATTTATGACATTAATAACTGAATCAAGTATTAAGTAGCCAGGCTAAAAAATACAGAAAGTTAAAATGTCACCACATTTCTACCTAATTAACAGTCCTGATGTGATGTGAGGGAGTGGGCCACATGAGGTATATATGCTTTTTCTTTATGTAGAAAACTGTTAAGGAAATGAGCTTGAGAGATGGAACCAAAATAAAGAGGAAAAAACACAACCTCAAGTCCCATGTGCGAACTGTGTGATCACCAGAGCAGCTGAGTTAACAGTGGCTGGAAAGTACTTTGAAGAAAAGCTAACTGGCACCTTAGTAGCAAGAATGTTCAGAGAATCTGATGAACATACCTTTACAGCAACAAATGTTTCCCATTGTGTGACACAATGGATCCTCTGCTCAGGTACCACCTCTCACCTGTCACCAGTCTAAGCCGGGAATGACATTTGGGAGAGAAGGCTCGATTACATCATCACATTCCAACCCTCCTGGAACTCCCAGGAGGCCTTCTCTACATCTCTCCCCAAGCCACCCCCTGTCCTGACAGTGTTTCCCTACTCAGTGTGAAAGCTTGTCTTAAACATTATTACTCTTCCTGACATATTACTTTTTAATTTTTGAAAACAGGGCTTGATGCTGGTACACTCAGTAAAGTGCACATATTGCCATTTGCAAGGATACAAGGTCAAGTCTCCAGTCCACATGTGAAGTGGAGGAGACTCACAAGTGGTAAAGTGCTGCAGGTGACTCTCTTTTCCTGGGGCATGGCCGTAGACTGAAAGATCATGCTCAGAAACAATCGTGTAACCATCCAAAACTCAACCATAATATTATAACATTGCAATCACAAGGTTTGAAGAAAATCATAAAGCTAAAGGAGTGTGTACTTCCTGAAAATGGGGAGTACAGATGCAGTTTGAGCCAGGCTGAAAGCTAATAATACTGTCAGCTCCACCCCAGTCAGCCATCAGAGACACTGCTGAGTTGCACAGTGAAGACTCTTAAGTCAGGCTCTGCAAAGCCCACTGCCTGACCTCCCCTCAAGGCACTGACAGCCTCAGCTACATCAGGTGCAGCTCCACAATCACACTCACATGGCAGGATGCTCAGGCCAAGGTCTCCTCCATTGCTGCCCCTGCTCCAGAGACATTGGCAAGGCAAGGGGCACACACCACCCCAGCAGAACATTCCTCTCCTTCAGGCTGCCACTGCCTATTCCAGGTGTCTCTCTTTTTCCCCAACTATATCTACCCCCACCATGTCTTTTTTCTCTATTAAATAAAAAAGAAAATGAAAAAAAATGGCTACAGGAGTAGTCGGTTCACCATACAGGCACCAAGTCACTGATAACACTGTTGAGGAAGAAGGAGGAGGAGAGAAGGATAAGCAAAAGGAGAAGACTGAGAAATAAAAATTTGGAGAACAGGGGCCGGGTGGTGGCACACCTTGATGAGCACACATATTACAATGTGCAAGGACCCGGGTTCAAGGCCCTGGTCTCCACCTACAGGGGGAAAGCTCTGTTAGTAGTGAAGCAGTACTGCAGCTGTCTCTCTGTCCCTCTCCTTCTCTATGACACCCTCTGGATTTCTGGCTATCTCTATCCAATAAATAAAGATGTAAAAAAATTGGACAACAATGGTACATATGGAAATGACCTTCCCACAAAGTCGATGACCATATTTTCTTTTCTTTTTTTAAGTTATTTTTTATTTAAGAAAGGATAAATTAACAAATCCATAGGGTAGGAGGGGTGCAACTCCATACAATTCCCACCACCCAATCTCCATATCCCACCCTCTCCCCTGTCAGCTTTCCCATTCTCTATCCCTCTGGGAGCATGGACCCAGGGAATGACCATATTTTCATGTGAAAAGAATGAATGAAAGGAAACTTTTTAGATAAAATAGAGTTCCCTTTCTGTGTTTATAATATCCCTGCCATTTCTACCATCCTGAATCATCAGACATTTGTAGGCCAATTTAAAATTCATTCCAGGTGACGTGGAAGGCAGCACTCATACAAATTCTGCTGCCAAGGCACCTATTGTGGTTTATCCCAACAGATCACACATTTTTCCATGATGAGCACCTGAGTACAATCTCCTGGCACCTAAGGTGAAACCATGTGACGCTTTGTGGACAGTAGAGCACTGCTGGGGTATCTCTCCCCCTCCCCTTCTCTCTCTTTGAAATTTAAGAGTCTGCAAGGAGTAGTGAAATTGTACAAGTATGAAGCCCAAATGCCAAATAAAGACATTTTTCTAAGCATATGCTTATTGTATCAAGATTAGTGAAATAGCTCAACTTGATAGTGTACTGCTTTGCCACATTTGTGACCCATGTCACATCATAATCAGTGTTGAACAACTTAAAGCTTTTCCCATAAAATCTGAAACAAAAGATTCCATACTCAGTGCAACTATTGAACTCCCAGAAGTCCTTTCAAAGAAATCCTTACATGAAGCAATATACTAAGAATAAACTATTTAAAAATTATAAATTAGAAAAAAACTGTACTATCACTATTTGAAGAGAGAGACTTCACCAAAACACAACTAAAATTATCAATAAATTCAGTAAAGTACTATTAACTTATAATCTTTTTGATTATTAATGAGAAAGATAGGAGGAGAGAGAAAGAACCAAACATCACTCTGGCACATGTGCTGCCAGGGAGCGAACATGCTTGAGATTCCAAAGCCTTATCACTGCACCACCTCCTGGACCACAACTTAATAGTCTTATAAATCACCATTTAATTAATATAAGGGGAAAACAGATTGAATGGCTTGGGCTTTTTAATGGGTATAGTTCATTTCTGAGTATATATTCCTTTAATCTAAGCACTTAAATTTTTCAACTTATCAAGCTGAGTTTCAACACTAGGATTAAATTGTTAATACATTTTTTCTAATTTATTATTGGATAGAGACAGAGAGAAATTGAGAAGAGAAGATAGAAAGGGAAAGAGATAGAGACACCTGTAGCCTTGAAGCTTCACCGCTTCAGGTGGGGGCCAGGGGCTTGAACCTGGGATCTTGTGCTTAACCAGGTGTGACAACAACTGGCCCCTGTTAATGCATTATAATAATTTTTAAATATTAAATCACCTATAATCTTAGAGAGACCAGAAGCAACTGGTCTTATCAGTATATAACATATAGTTATTTGTAAATAGTACTGAATGACATAAATCATGGTAAGGTCTTGTATGGTACAGTAAATCTTAACCATGGGATTTTCAAAGTAAACCAAGTTCCAAATAACTTGGTTACAATAATCATTATCTATTGCTTTCTTAAACTCTTTTTAAATTTTTATTTATAAAAATGAAACACTCACCCCCCAAAAAAAAACACAGGATAAGAAGATAAGAGGGGTACAACAAACAATTCCCACCACCATAACTATGTATCCTATTCCCTCCCCTGATAGCCTTCCTATTCTTTATTCCTCTGGAAGTATGGACTCGGGGTCATTATGGGGTGCAGAAGGTGCAAGGTTTGGTTTCTTTAATTTCTTCCCCACTGAACATGGACATTGACAATTTGATCCATACTCCCAGCCTGTCTTTCTCTTTCCCTAGTGGGATGGGGCTCTGAGGAAGTGGGGCTCCAGGACACATTGGTGAAGTCATCTGCCAAGGGAAGTACAGTTGGCATCATGGTAGCATCTGGAACCTGGTAGCTGAAAGAAGAGTTAACATATAAAACCAAACAAATTATTGACTAGTCATGAACCAAAAGGTTAGAATAGTGCAAATGAAAATCTGAGGGTCTCTGTTTTATAGATAGCTATTTTAGTTATATTCCAAGGGGCCCATGACTATACTAGTTTTTTTTTTTTTCTTCTGAGGCTGACATCTGATATGCAGGTGGGTCCAAGTTATTGTCTTGGGAGATGATGCCATGGCTGGAAATAGGACTAGAAAGCTGGATCACGAAAGAGAATAGCTCCCAGATATGAGAAAGATATTGACTATAAACCCCACTTATCTGATCTGATCTGGGGACCATATTCAGCTTATAAACCTAAGTAGCCTCTGCATCCCTGTAGATTTGAGCTCACATTCTGTGGTCATAAGTAGGAATGTTCCAAGCTGCTCCAATTTCAGGACCCATCTTCCTCAGGTGTAGCATAGAGTATGTTGTACAACCTCCCTTCAGAGGATGGAACATTCTCTATTGCTGTTGATCCACTTTGAGGGCAAGATCCTTTGAGGGCCCACAAAGGGTTCTATTTTGTTGTTCCTAATAGAGATGACCAGTAACAATGGAGAGAGGGATTTACTCAAGGTCTAGACCCATCACGTCTGTTTGGGAACCTCAGGACTCCCTGAATAGGGCCTCAGCTGACGGGGTGGTCTGATAGTGACTAAAGAATTATCATTAAAGTATGCCAGACTCTTGCCCTTATTTAGCTTTTGCAGTCCTTACTTTAATAAGGTTAGCTTTGGAGTGACTGAGGGAAGTGTATTAGGAAGTAGGTGAGCAGGGTATCTAGCTCGAAGTAGAAACTATTTCATTAGGTACTTTAAGGTGTCTTTATAGGTCTTTTTATTTGCCTGCTTCATTTATTGACTCACTGCAAACTATTGTGCACTCTTGCTTTACGGTATATATTTTGCCCTAATTTATGGATACATGTGTACATCTGCCCTTTCTCATGGGATCTCATTTATATCTAGGTTTTGAGACTTTGTTAAGAAGTGGACCACCCAAAAATGGAATTAAGGAGCCCTATGAGAAAGGAAAGGTATCAACTGAGTAATGATGCTGAATGGTTGACATTCCATGCCTGATGTCTCTGGATACATTCCGAAGTGAAGCATGCCAAGGTGTCCCTCATTGCATTGAATGGGTTGGTATCAGCAGATGCACTATTAGTTGGTATAAACTGAGAGAAGCATTCTGGAAAGTGAGATCCACCCCCAGAAGTTCCCGGACTGGGGGAAATTTGGGCATTACAGAGGAAGCGGGAGTTTCCTGCTGTCTTAGGGTTTATGCCTTCTTAAACTCTTATGACAGCAAGGAACCTTCCTCAGTCTCTATAAAACCCGCATTATTCCCAGTCCTGGAAACTCTGAGGCTTTGCTCTTTTTTCTTTCATACTTCTCTTGATCCATACCATTTGATAATGCATCTGCTGATCTCAACCTAATCAGTGCAACCAATGCCACCTAGACACGTTTCACTACAGACTGTGTCCAGAGATGACAGGCCTGGAAATGTCAATCCCCCAGACTGATACTCTGGTGAGACTTTTCCTACTTCATAGAGCTCCTTAGGTCCATTCTGGGTGATACATTTCCTAAAAAAATTACAGAACCTAGGTGTAGACTAGGGCCCATGATATAGGGCATATGTGCACGTCTTCTTAAATTAGGGGAAAATGTATACCTTAAAGTAAAAAAGGTGCAATAGTCTGAAGTGACCCAGTAAGTGCAGCAAGAAAGCAGAAAGACCTAAATGGGACACCATAACATACTAACTTAAATATTTTCTCCTTAGACCTAGATAAACTCATATACTTCCTATTCCATTCCCTCAGGCTAACCTTGTCAGATAAAGTAAGGGCTACAAAAGCTGAATAAGGGCAAGAGACCAACACACTTTTATGATGGCCCTTTTGGTTACTACCATGCCACTCCATCATCCAGGGCCCCAGTTAGGGAATCCTGAGATTCCTACATAGATATGATGAACTTAACAGATCTCGGTCCATTATCTCTGCTCATCTCCATCAGGAACATCATAAATTCTCTTGTGGGATCGATGGACTTTGCCCTCAATGTGGAACAACAATGGTAGGGACTGCCTCATTCTCTGAAGGGAGGCTGAGTTAAATTACTCTACCACTCAAGGTAGACAGGTCTAGAATGTTCCTTGCTATGGCCACAAATGTGAGTTCAGACCTATAGAGATGCAGAGGTTGTGAAAGACCGCTCTGGCGGAGGAGCAGCAGGAAGGAGCAGAGTCCCCAAAGAGACTGGTGGGGGGGGTGTCAGGAGTCGGTGCAGGGGAGAACAGAATACACCACACTCTGTTGGAGGGTGAATCTGAACTCGTTTTATTTAGCAAGTGAGAGTTTATATATCCTTCAGTCTTACATAAACAATATCTGGAACAAAGCTCATTTCCTGATTAGATGGCCTTGCAGTTTTCTACAGTAATGTTGTACTTCATGGGGTGATGCATTTCTGAGTAATAGGTTTAGCAGATAGTATTTTACGTAGAGTTTTGACATATTTCATAAGAGGATGTGAGTATTATTAAGAATTTTTCCTAAAACTTTATGTATTTGATGACCCATAACTTCATCCACCTCATTTTCTGTTCATCTGTATCTAATCTGGGAACAGGGACTGTTCATCCACAATTACAAGGCATCATTACCATGTACATAATGAAAATAATCAGAGTTTTCAATTTAGATTTAGATTCTGCTCAGAATACCAACACCCACTCCCAGAATTATTCCTTGAAGAGAGTTTTCTAGGGTGCTGACCCTGTCAGACCCATCATTCTGGAGTTGAGTGGGGCATGGCAAGAGGTTACACAGGTTCCTGTGCTGAATTTGAACAGACATGGGCCCCAGGTCAGATCAATGGGGTTTATAGTTAATTGTATTTATATATGTAGCTACTCCCTGCCCTGATACAATTTTCTAGTCTGATTTCCAAATCTGACACCATCTCCTCAGACAACACCTTTAGCTCACCTGCATGTTACATGTCAGGTTAAGGCAAAAAATTAGTAAAGTTATGGGTCCCTTGGAATATACTTTATTCCAACATTAAAGCCCAAAATATCACCTGCTATATTCTTACCTTTAGGCTCCTGATTATTGAACTATTTGTTCTTCTTTATATCTTAATGCTTTTTCAAACACCAAGTTGCAGATGCTATCATGACACTAACCTGAATTCCATGGGCAGACAACTTCAACACTGTGTCCTGGAACCTGACCTCTCCAGCACCCTGACAACTAGAGAAAGATGGAATATAACTAAAATAGGCCTACTAGCTACGTATAAAACAGAGAACCCCAAAATCTTCATCGGCACTCTTCCAGTCTTTAGCTCTTTTTTCAGCCAGCAGGTTCCAGATGCTAACATGCTGCCAACCAGACTTCCCTGGGAAGACTACTCTACCAGTCTGTCCTGGATCCCTGCTTCCCCAGAGCCCCACCCCCCTAGGGAAAGAGAGAAAGACAGGCTAGGAATATGGATCGACCTGTCAATGCCCATGTTCAGTGGGGAAACAATTACAAAAGCCAGACCTTCCACCTTCTGAAACCCATAATGATCCAGGGTCCAAACTCCCAGAGGGTTAAGGAATAGGAAAGCTATCAGGGGAGGGGATGGGATACAGAATTCTAGTGGTGGGGACTGTGTGGAGTTGTACCCCTCTTATCCTATGGTTTTGTCAGTGTTTCCTTTTTCAATATTTTATTTATTTATTCTGTTTTGTTGCCCTCGTTTTTTTATTGTTGTAGTTATTGTTGTTGTTGTTGGATAGGACAGAGAGAAATGGAGAGAGGAGGGGAAGACAGAGAGGAGGAGAGAAAGATAGACACCTGCAGAACTGTTTCACCGCCTGTGAAGCGACTCCCCTACAGGTGGGGAGCCGGGATTCGAACCGGGATCCTTATGCCGGTCCTTGTGCTTTGTGCCACCTGCGCTTAACCCACTGCATTAGAGCCTGACTCCCCAGTGTTTCCTTTTTATAAATAAAAGTTAAAAGAAAAGAAAAGAAAAAGGCGGGGAGTATGGATCAATCTGTCAATGCCTATGTCCAGTGGAGAAGCAATTACAGAAGCCAGACCTTCCACCTTCTGCAACCCCATAAAGATCTTTGGTCCATACTCCCAGAGAGATAAAGAATACAGAACTTTCCAATATAGAGGATGGGATATAGAACTCTGGCAGTAGGAACTGTATCCCTCTTACCCTACAAACTTGTCTGTCAATCATTCTTAAATTAATAAAATAAAACATAAGACAAATAGAAGAGATAAAAAGAAATAAAAGAAGAAAGAAATCAAGAGAGACTGAAAACAACAGAGATATCTGGTATGACCTCAAAAAGAAGTAACATACACATTACTGGATTGCCAGAAAGACAGACAGGAAGGGCTTAAAAAAGTATAATATAGGGAGTCGGGCAGTAGTGTAGCAGGTTAAGCGCACATGGCGCAAAGCACAAGGACCAACATAAGGATCTCCATTCAAGCAACTGGCTCACCACCTGCAAGGGAGTCACTTCACAGGCAGTGAGGGAGATCTGTAGGTGTCTATCTTTCTTTCCCTTATCTGTCTTACCCTCCTCTCTCCATTTCTCTCTGCCCTATCCAACAGTGACATCAATAACAGCAATAACTACAACAACAATGAAAAGCAAGGGTAACAAAAGGGAAATAAATATAAAAAATTAAAAAGAAAATATGAGATAACAAAGGAAAACTTCCCCACTTTAAAAAACAGAAAAGACATGAAGATTCAAAAAAAAACCTAGCTAGTTCCAAACCGAATAAACCAAACTAACATACACCAAGACACACCCTAGTTAAAAATGGAAAGGAGTAAGGATAAAGAAAGGATTCTGGACTGCAAGAGAAAAGCAGAGAATCAGGTGGCTGGATGGTTGCATACCAGAGTAAGCATTCATAGTTGAAGTGCAAAGACCAATGAAAGGATTCTGCTTCTAGACCCTGGCTCCCCACCTGCTGTGGGGGAGGGGGTCACTTCACAAGCAGAGAAGCAGGTCTCCAGGGTTTTTGTTGTTGTTGTTCTTGTTTATCTATCTCCCCTCCCCTTTCAATTTCTCTGTCCTATCCAATTTTTTTTTTTTTCGAGGAGAAAATTCTTTTTTTAAATTTTTTATTTAAGAAAGGATTAATGAACAAAAACATAAGGTAGGAGGGGTACAACTCCACACAATTCCCACCACCCAATCTCCATAACCCACTCCCTCCCATGATAGCTTTCCCATTCTCTAGCCCTCTGGGAGCATGGACCCAGGGTCGTTTAGGGTTGCAGAAGGTAGAAGGTTTTTTTAATGGGCTCCATAGGCAGTGGATTCTTGTGCTGGCACTGAGCCCCAATGTCAGAGAAATATAAATAAAGACAACAATGAGATACCATTACAACCCTGTAAAAATGTCATACATCAGAAAGGACAGTACCATCAAATGCTGAAGAGGATGTGGGGCAAAGGAACCCTCTTGCACTGCTGGTTGAAACTAAATTGGTCCAAACCCTATAGAGAGCAGTCTGAAGAATTCTATGAAGGCTAGGAGTGAACTTACCTTATAACCTGTCAACTCCTGTCCTGGGGACATATCCTAAAGAATGAAACACACTCATCCAAAAATAGGTGAGTATACATCTAGTCATAGCAGCACAATCTATAACAGCCAGAACCTGGAAGCAAGCCAGGTAGATGTAAGATGGCAGAAGAGTAGCTGAGAAAGCGGTGGTATATATGCACAATGGAATACTACTTAAAAAATTCACATTTTTCATCCCATTTTGGATGCTGCTTGAAGGACTTCTTTTAAATGAGTCAAGCTAGAAGACAGAGACAGAGGAAAAGATAGTACTGAAGCTTTTTCCATTGTGGTGGGAGTCAGGGTCATACACATGAAAAGCAGGAACACTTTGCAAGTAGACTATACTGTTTCCATCCTTACTAATTTCTGATACCAGATGCTTAAATACTAGGAACTAGCTTTTAGTACATATGAGAACAAGTATATCTATTTGAAGGGCCAAAAAATTCAGTCCTTGATTAATACATGCCTTTACTGTAAAACATTAACCCAAATTAAAAAAATAAAGACTAAATACAGTTTTTTGTACATGTGTAAAATTTACATGTATTCATCAGCCTCTATGGAGAGTTTCCAGTTACTCAATGTTCTCAACTCTTAACTAATCATCTTTTGGAAAGAGACAACTTATAGGGAAGGGTGTATGCCCTTATAAAGTGAATACTACTGGCAAACACTTCTAGGACTAAACAGGTAACTCAATGAGATCTTCTGAAATTTTCCTTTAGTTTTTCTAAATAGATTGTCTGCTTAATCCTTATTTTCAGCTACATTTGCTGTGTTTCTTCCTGTGACACTTTGCAACTTCAGCGTCCATGCATGCTTTATATTCAAATAAATAACTATGCAAAGATTCACATCTAGAGCATTGGGGCCTGATGTGGTTTACACACAAAGTACCAACCTGTAGGAGCATGGCAAATACTGTAGTGGCTACTATTGGATTTCTTGTCTTTGTATTGGTTGGTTACACACTACATTGAAGGAATTTCAAAAATCCTTACATCAGCAAAGAGCATGATCGGTTCTCTAAGAGCAACAAGTTGAAAAGAGGCATGTAGAAGTACTGCATCAGAGACAGCAAATATTACAGCTATCAAAATTCCAACAAGTTGAGAGCTAGGTGGTGCTGCACTCAGTTGAATATAGATATTACCACATCCAAGGGCCCAGATAGAAGCCCCCACTCCTCATATGCAGGGGAAATACTTCACAAGTGGTAGAGGAGGTCTATAGGAGTATATTTGTCTTTCTCCCTAACTCTCCCTCCTTGCTCAATTTTTCTCTGTCTTATCACATAAAATAGTAAGAAAAAACAAATAAGAAAAAAATGGCCTCTCAGAGCAGTGCTGGCATCAAATCCTAGTAATAACCCCAGTGGCAATAACAAGCTTAAATATTGCTAACAAGCTTAAATATTGCTAACAAGCTTAAATATTTCAAAGTTTAACTATCACCCTTAATGGTATCTTCCAGATATGGCTATCAAGGACCAACAGCTCATGTTCTTCTTCATTCATGTTAGATGCTTCTCACTGTTAGGAAACATCTGGCATGAGGCTCTGGCCTCATAAGCACATGTCACTGTTTGAGAATTGAGAGTTGAAAGCATTTTAGTGTAATTTATTAATCCATGGTCTGTGTGTGGCCTGAGGCAGAAACTAAACCTGGTATGCAAAGATTTATGCTCTCCAATATGTAACTTTTTTTCTCTATTGAGGAACTAATGTTTTACATTCAACAGTAAATACAATAGTTTGTACCTGCATAACATTCCCCAGTTTCCCATATAATAATAAAACCCTCACTAGGTCCTCTATCATCCTTCTTGGACCTGTATTCTCCCCATCCACCCACCCCAGTCTTTTACTTGGGCATGATATGCCAATTCCATTTCAGGTTCTACTTGTGTTTTCTTTTCTGATCTTGTTTTTCAACTTCTGTCTGAGAGTGAGATCATCCCATAAACATCCTTCTGTTTTTGACTTATTTCACTTAACATGAATTTCTCAAGGTCCATCCAAGATTGGCTGAAAATGGTGAAGTCACCATTTTTTACAGCTGAGTAGTATTCCATTGTGTATATATACCACAACTTGCTCAGCCACTCATCTGTTGTTGGACACCTGGGCTGATTCCAGGTTTTGGCTATTACAAATTGTGCTGCGAAAAACATATGTGTACACAGATCTTTTTGGATGGATGTGTTGGGTTCCATAGGATAGATCCCCAGGATAGGAATTTCAGGGTCATAGGGTAGGTCCATTTCTAGCCTTCTGAGAGTTCTCCAGACTGTTCTCCACAGAGGTTGGACCCATTTACATTCCCACCAGCAGTGTAGGAGGGTTCCTTTGAACCTACACCCTCTCCAGCATTTGCTGCTGTTACCTTTTCTGATGTATGACATTCTCACAGGAGTGAAGTGGTATCTCATTGCTGTCTTTATTTGCATTTCTCTGACAATCAGAGACTTGGAGCATTTTTTCATGTGTTTCTTGGACTTTTGTATCTCTTCTGTGGTGAATATTCTGTCTAAGTCCTCCCCCCATTTTTGGACGGGGTTATTTGTTGTCTTGTTATTGAGTTTGGCAAGTTCTTTATATATGTTGGTTATTAAACTCTTATCTGATGTATGGCATGTAAAGATCTTCTCCCATTCTGTGAGGGGTCTCTTGGTTTGGGTAGTGGTTTCTTTCACTGTACAGAAGCTTTTTAATTTGATGTAGTCCCATAGGTTTATACTTACTTTAGTCTTCTTTCAGTTGGATTCCTTTCATTGAAGATGTCTTTAAAATTATGCGGAAAAGAGTTCTGCCTATATTTTCCTCTAAGTATCTAATAGTTTCTGATCTAACACCCAAGTCCTTGATCCACCTGGAATTTACTTTTTTATTTGGTGAAATACAGTGATGCAGTTTCATTCTTCTGCATGTTTCAACCCATTGTTTCCAACATCATTTGTTGAAGAGACTCTGTTTTCCCCATTTAATAGTCTGGGCACCTTTATCAAAGATTAGATGTCCATAGGTGTGGGGCCTCATATCTGGGCTCTCAATTCTATTCCACTGGTCAGTGTGTCTATTCATGTTCCAGTACCAAGCAGTTTTGATGACAATGGCCCTATAATACAGTTTGAAATCTGGGAGTGTGATGCTTCCGGTTCTGTTCTTTTTTCTCAAGAGCATTTTGGCAATTCTAGGTCTTTTCTGGTTCCAGATAAACATTTGTAGCATATTTTCTATTCTCCTAAAAAATGTGCTTGGGATCTTGAAGGGGATAACATTCAATTTGTAGATGGCTCTGGGTCAATATGTAACATTTTTAAATAACTGG
Organism: Erinaceus europaeus; assembly: GCF_950295315.1. Taxonomy (NCBI): domain Eukaryota; kingdom Metazoa; phylum Chordata; class Mammalia; order Eulipotyphla; family Erinaceidae; genus Erinaceus; species Erinaceus europaeus. The sequence goes on from NC_080170.1 coordinate 69,217,274, forward strand.
TAGTTGAAATTTACAAGCCAGGCTTCAGGCATACAGTCTTTAGTAGACCATAATATCTAACTAGAAATAAATAATTTATTGCCATTACCTATTATGGTAAATTGTTACTAACTTCCTAAATTACAATTTCTTTAAAAAAATTAACTTTAGAGAGTCAGGCGGTAGCACAGTGGGTTAAGTACACATGTCGCAAAGCATAAGGACCAGTGTAAGGATTCTGGTTCAAGCCCCTGGCTCCCCACCTGCAGGGGAGTCACTCCACAGGTGTTGAAGCAGGTCTGCAGGTATCTGTCTTTCTATCCTCCTCTCTGTCTTCCCCTCCTCTCTCCATTTCTCTCTGTCCTATCCAACAACAACAACAAGGACAACAATAATAACTACAACAATAGAGCAACAAGGGCAACAAAAGGGAATAAATATAAAAAAAACAGTATTGAGAAACTTTGAGACATACAATTGATTTCCCCCTCTCATATTAATTAACTACTGATTTATATGTCTACATTTTGCTAGGAGTGTACATAAACACCATTCCCACCACCAAAGGACTGTGACCCATCCCTCCCGCCCACTCCCACCCCCCACTGGCCCAGGAAGCTGCATGTCTACCCTTCACCACTGGGTTTTTACTTTGGTGCCCTACTTACAATTTGATCAGGTCCTGCTTTTAGTTTCCCTTTCAGATCTTCTTAGTCAGCTTCTGTTGGTGAGTGGGATCATCCCATACTCATCTTTATCTTTCTGACTTAGTTCACTTAACATAATTCCTTCTAGCTCTGTCCAAGATGGGTCAGAGAAGGTGGGCTCATTGTTCTTGATAGCTGCATAGTATTCCATTGTGTATATATACCACAGCTTTCTCAGCCACTCATCTGTTGTTGGGCACCTGGGTTGCTTCCAGGTTTTAGCTATTATGAATTGTGCTGCTATGAACATAGGAGTACATACCTCTTTTTGGTTGGGTGTTATGGAGTCCTTGGGGTATAACCCCAGGAGAGGAATTATTGGGTCATATGGAAGGTCCATGTCTAGCCTTCTGAGAGTTTTCCAGACTGCTCTCCAGAGAGGCTGTACCAATATACATTCCCACCAGCAATGTAAAAGGGTTCCTCTGTCCCCACATCCTCTCCAGCATTTGTTGCTACTGTCCTTTTTGATGTATGCCATTCTTACAGGAGTGAGGTGGTATCTTAGTGTTGTCTTAATTTGCATTTCTCTGACAATCAGTGACCTAGAGCAGTTTTTCATATGTTTGTTAGCCTTTTGGATCTCCTCTGTGGTGAATGTTTTGTTCATTTCCTCTGCCCATTTTTGGATGGGGTCATTTGCTTTTTTGCGGCTAAGTTTGCTGAGCTCTTTATATATTTTGGTGATTAGTTTCTTGTCTGATGCCTGGCATGTGAAGATCTTCTCCCATTCTGTGAGGGGTCTCTCTGTTTGTTTAATAGTTTCTTTGGATGTGCAGAAGCTTTTCAATTTGATGTAGTCCCATTGGTTTGTTTCTGCTTTGGTCTTCCTTGCAATTGGGTTTGATTCATCAAAGATGTCCTTGAGGTGTAGGTGGGAAAGTGTTTTACCAATGTTTTCCTCTAAGTATTTGATTGTTTCTGGTCTGACATCTAGGTCTTTGATCCATTTGGAGTTGATTTTTGTTTCTGGTGAGATAAAGTGGTTCAATTTCTTTCTTCTGCATGTTTCAACCCAGTTTTCCCAGCACCATTTATTGAAGAGAGCCTCCTTTTTCCATTTAATACTTTGGGCCCACTTATCAAAGATTAGATGCCCATAGGTGTTGGGATTTACTTCTGGGCTTTCAATTCTGTTCCATTGGTCTGTGTGCCTATTTTTGTTCCAGTACCATGCTGTTTTGATGATGATGGCTTTATAATATAGTTTAAGGTCTGGGAGTGTGATGCCTCCATTTCTGTTTCTTTTCCTTAAGATGGCTTTGGCAATTCTAGGTGTTTTCAGGTTCCAGATAAATGATTGTAGTGTTTGTTGTATTCTCTTAAAGTAGCCTGGTGGAACTTTGATGGGTATTGCATTAAATTTGTATATGGCTCTGGGGAGAATATTCATTTTGATGATATTTATTCTTCCAATCCATGAGCATGGGATATCTTTCCATTTCTTGGTATCAGTTTCTATCTCCTTGAGTAGCGACTCATAGTTTTCAGGAAACAAGTCTTTCACTTCTTTGGTCAACTTTATTCCTAGGTATTTGATTGATTTTGCTGAAACAGTAAATGGGAGTGATTTCTGGATGTCTTCTTCTTCAGATTTAGTGTCTCAAAGTTTCTCAAAACACAAACTGAATCTTTTTAATATATAGGCTATGTATTTGATATACGGACTCTCTCAAAAGCCTAGACCAAGTAGATTAGAAGCTTCCAATAGCACAGCTATATACAAGATACTGGGTACTATACAGCAAACCATAACAAAGGGACTTTTCAAAGTTAACCCAATTAACAAATAATGTGATGATAATATTAACTATTGATTGTCTTTTTGAACCCTAAGACAGCAGGAACCTCACATCTCCACTATAGAGCCCCTACTTCCCCCAGTCCTGGAACCCTTGGATAGGGCCCACTTTCCCGTATACATCTCCCAATCCAAACCAAATAATATTGTATCCGCCGATCACAACCTAACCAAAGCAACAATTGCCATCTCAACATGCTTCACCTCAGACTGTATCCAGAGACTTCATGTGTGGAATGACAACCCTTCAGCTTCATTACTCGGGTGAGACCTTTCATTTAATAGTACACTCTAATTTCATCTCAGGTAGTTCACTTTCTAACAAAGTCCCATAACCTAGATATACACCAGTTTCTGTGAGAGAGAGCTTATGTGCACACATATCCATAAACTACTGCAAAATATATACCTGAAAGCAGGATTACACTAGAGTTTGCAGTGAGTACCTCCCTAACACTTTCTCTCCACTATTCCAACCTTGGGATCCATGATTGCTCAACAAATTGTTTGGCTTCATATGTTAACTCTCTTTTCAATCACCAGGTTCCAGATGCCACCAGGATGCTGGCTAGGCTTCCCTGGATTGAAGACCCCACCAATGTGTCCTGGAGCTCAGCTTACACAGAGACACACCCTACTAGGGAAAGAGAGAGGCAGACTGGGGGTATGGACCGACCAGTCAACGGCCATGTTCAGCGGGGAAGCAACTACAGAAGCCAGACCTTCTACCTTCTGCAACCCTCAACGACCCTGGGTCCATGCTCCCAGAGGGATAGAGAATGGGAAAGCTACCATGGGAGGGAGTGGGTTATGGGGATCGGGTTGTGGGAAGTGTGTGGAGTTGTACCCCTCCTACCTTATGCTTTTGTTCACTAATCCTTTCTTAAATAAAAAATTAAAAAAAAAAGACAGTAGTCTCCATTTCCAGTCTAGTGTAGTGTCCCAACCAGATTTGTCATCAAACACTATGATCACACAATAACAAGTGTTGTCACAGTCCTCCACTCTGCTCAGTGAAAGACCCCAATCATGCAGATATGAGAAATTACAAAGAACATTCATCAAACCCAAGGGCCTTTTGGAGAAATCTATATAAGGTAAGATACATGTGAAGATACATGTGCCTAGGGAAGCAAAAGAACAAAGGTAAGATGACTGAACATTTCAACTGGAAAAGCCTTCTCACAGGACCCAAGGGCTTCACTCCAGAGAGGCCTAATAATATTACAGGAAATTATAGGAAGGCTGTGTCATTTCTTTTATTCACAATTTTTTTGTTTGTGACTAATAGTCTGTTGTAGGATTTTAAGATTATAGTATATAGTTCCACATCACACTCTCCACCAAAGTTCTATTATCCCTACCCTCTTACCTTCCAAAGGTAACCACTATAGTTCTCATAAGCGTTAGAAATATTTGCTTGCTTTTTTTTCTTCCAAATTTATACATATTAGGTCTCTAGAGTCCAGATGAGTGAGTGGAACCATTTAATAGTTGTCTTTAATCTCTTTACTTATTTTGCTCAGCATAACCATCTCCAGTTACATCCATATTTTTATAAAGGACACATTATTATTATTATTATTATTATCATCTTATTATTTGGATTGAAGAGTAGTATTACATGAAGTATATAGGCCAACATTTCTTTAGCCAGTCACCTGCTGATTGGCATTTAGGATGTTTCCACTCTTTGGTTATTGTGAATAATACAGCTATGAAGATAGAGGTACATATGTCCCTTTGAGTCAGTGTTTCAGTGTCCTTCGGATAGATGCTGAGGAGTGGTATTGCTGGATCATAAGATAATTCCATTTTTATGGAGGTCATAACAGTTTATATTCCTACCAGCAGTGTAGCAAAGTTCCTTTGTTTCCACAACTTTGCCACACCTGCCATTTCATGATTTGTTGATGGAAGCTATTCTCTCAGATGTGATTGTATCTCACTAGTTTTAACTTTCATTTCTCTAATTATAAGTGAAGTGGAAAATTTCTTCATGTGTGTGTAGGCCATGTGTATCTCTTCTTTAAAAAACTGTCTTTTTAGTTCTTTGGCCCACATTTTTACTGTGTTACTTTTGCTTCTTTTATTTTTATTTTGACTGTAAGTTAATAGGAGTATATATTAAGACCATTTCTGCCATGAAATGTCTGTGTTCCTACCTACCCCCCATAGTGTATCTGAAAATCTACCCTCACCCTCTGCCCAGAGGTTTTTACTTTTGTGCAATACTCCAAACTCAGTCAAATTCTGCTTTTCATTTACCTTTATGTTCTCTTTCTCAACTTCTGTTTATAAGTGGGATAATACTATACTCAACTTTGTCTTTCTGACTTATCTCATTTAACATAATTCCTTCTAGCTGCATCCAAGATTGATTAGAGAAGGTGGGTTCTTAATAGCTTATTAATTATTAATCTTTAATAGCTGAGTAGTATTCCATTATATATATGTACCACAGGTTTCTGAGACATTCACCTGTTTTTGAGCACCTAGTTTTCTTCAGGTTTTAGCTATCACAAATTGTGCTGCTAGGAACATAATTGTACATATACCTTTTTGGTTGGGTGTGATTGAGTCCTTAGGATATATCCCGAGGAGAGGTATTACTAGGCCATATGTAAGGTCCACTTCTAGCCTTGTGAAGATTCTTCAGACTTCTCTCCACAGAAGTTGGATCAATTTACATTTCCACCAGAAGTGCAGGAAGGATCCTTTGTCTTCTAAACCTCTCTAGCATTTGTTTCTGCTGTCATTTTTAATGTATGACATTCTCATAGGGGTGAAGTGGAATCTCGGTGTTGTGATATTTGCATTTCTTTGACCATCATTGACCTGGAGCCAAATGTCATCTTTTTGGCCTGTTGCATCTCTTTTGTAGTGAATAATCTGTTCATATCCTCTGTGCATTTTTGGATGGGGTCATTTGCTTTATTATTTGTTAAGTAAGGTGAGCTCATTATATACTGTAGTCCTTGTCTGATGTGTGTCATCTTCTTTCATTTTTTGGGTCTCTTTGTTTGAGTGATAGTTCATTTTCCTTGCAGAAAAGTCTACAAAAAAACCCCACACAGTTTACAAAAGTAAAGCATTGGGTTGAAAATAAACAAATAGATGGGCAGGTTTTCTTTGCTAGTTTTTAAACATCAGATGGATTAGGTAAGACACTTTTTTAAACAACGAAATACTCAGTCTCCTACAGCTCCTGATTTATCTTAGGCAATAACACAAGAAAAGGAGAGTTATGGAATAACAGGAGTGTGAAGGGGAAAAGCAAACAATAAACACATTGCATATGGAATAGATTGTTGAAAAGTAACACTGTTAATAGATAAAGAGATATATTTTCATTGCTTGGAATTCATAATATCTCACCCCCCAAATACACTTTCTTTAACACTGACACTATTTGAGTAGAGCCATGTGAGAAATCAGAAGCACGGGAAGGGCTTTTTGAAAGGTATTCCCCTTTCTGGCTAAGATCAGGCTTAGTGTTTCCATTGAAAGCTTTGCTGCATATCGCAAGATGAGAGACCCCAACAAACACTGAATACTGACACCAAATTAAGGTTTACTAAAATAACCTGTCTTTCTTTAATCCCTATCTTCCTTAAGTCATCACCTTCCCACACATTTCCTAGTCTCTCTTCTAAAATATACTGTCCCAGGCCAAGAGCTTTGCCCCCTTACATGACAACAATGGATAGTTCTTTGCTTAAAAAGTTTCTAGATTTCTGGATCCAATAGGTGTAGGTGTGACCGACCAGTCAACGCCCATGTTCAACGGGGAAACAATTACAGAAGCCAGACCTTCTATCTTCTGCAACCCTCAACGAAGGGTTAGAAAAACTTGGGCAGTGGATTCCGGAGGCTGCTTAACTTATTGTAGAATGCACACATTACCAAGTGTGAGGACCTGTGTTGGAGCTCCTTGCCACCACATGGAAACTACCTACAGAGGGGAAGCATCTTTAGTGGTACAGTGCTGCTACATTGTTGCTCCTTCTTTGCGTTCCTTCCTTTCCTTCCTTCCCTCTTTCTTTCCTTCCTTCCTTGCATCCTGCCTTCCTCTTTCTCTCTTTATTAAAATAATGGTAGGATGGAGTGAAGATGGTTGCAAGAAGACCACACCCAGGTTGACTCTCCTCAAAAAACTGCATCAAATCCTGGGAATTCTAAGTTGAAGCAGGATTTGCAGGCTAGTAGGAGAAAAATTATAGAAGAAGGGACAAAGAAGAACCATGGTGGAAAATTAATTAATTGTCTTGTTACATCCCAACCAATGGATAGTTCTTTGCTTAAAAACTGTATAGATTTCAGGAGTCCGGCAGTATATACCCAAATGGAATATAGCTATTGAGTGGACAGAAAAGTTATGACACATTTGTGCATGGAAAAGCATAGAAAAATACATCATGACTTTTCTGGCATCTCACTAGGTGAAGCATCATCTTTTTCTTTAAAAAGCTTAGACCATTTCTAAGAATGAAACAGATTCTAATTTTTCATTTGATGAGGTGACAGAATCTGTCTTATATATACATATATATATATATATATATATATATATATATATATATATATATTTGAATGATCCAGTTTATAAGTTAAATCAGCATACTCTTGTGTAAATCAAATCACAAAGAGTGACAATGACTTTAAGCTCCTTCTGCAAGACAGACTCCATTTAAAGCAGGTAAGGGTTTTAAGTCTAGGATTATATCAAGATAGACAAGGACTCACAGGAAATTTATAAAATTATGATGAAAAGATAAAAAAATATATTTCCTATCACTTAGTTATAGAAAATTGTCTTGCTCTGCTTTTCTCAATATATAATGGATTAAAAATATAAGACACATTTGGTGAAAACTTAGAAAACACTGAATGCTAGAAATGTTTCCTTTTTTTTTGTTCTCCAGGGTTATCACTGTACATCAATACTTGCAATATGAATCCATTGCTTTTAATTGCAATTATATTATTTTTTATCTTATACGTCAAAGAGAAACTGAGAGGGGAGGGTGGGAGATAGAAAGGGAGAAGACATCTGCAGTACCTGCTTCACTGTTTATGAAGCTTCCCCTCTGCAGGTGGGGATCAATGGCTCAAACCCGGGTTCCTGTGCATGGGGATGTGAGTAGTAACCATGCTCCACTGCCTATCCCCTAAAATATTTTCAACTGGAGTGAAGAAAAGTGACTTTGTGCAACCAGGATGTTTTTCAAAGTTCAAGCAGTTGATCATAAATGGCTTATGATATTGCTCAAGGCCCTCTACAATTTTCATGTTTTATAAAAGCTGTTTTGTCGTGGTCCAGAGGTGGTGCAGTGGATAAAATATTGGTCTCCCAAGCATGAGGTCTTCAGTTCAATCCCTGGCAGCACATGTACCAGAGTGATGTCTGGTTCTTTCTCTCTCTCCCCCTCCAATATCTCTCATTAATAAATAAAAATATTTTTTTAAAAAGCTGTTCACTCTAGAACTCTAATATCTCCAGTTAAACATGCTCTGTCCTTTGCAACTAGTTCAGATACAAATCCTCCTCTAAGAAGTCACTAATGATGCCATAAATGAAATACATCTTTGCAAATTCAGATTTTTAAAATTTGTATATAAACTTATTATTATTCATTTCAAGGTAATAGTATACTCACTTATAAGCTTTCACATATAAAATTCTTCCTTCCTTCTTCCCTTCCTTCCTTCTTTCCTTCCTTTTCTTCCTCTTCTCTCTCCAAATTGGAGCTCAGAGCCCTCTGGTGCTCTTCCCCTAAGTTTTATCTATCTGGGACTTTACAGAACATTTTCACTTATATCATTGTCTCACAACCTACTTTTACTTATAGTTTAGTGGTTATTTATCTAGAATATGTCTTCTCATTCTGATGTCAGCTATATGCTAATTACATTCATTTCACAACAGTATGACATATTGTACATAAAACTAAAAGCACTTCTGCTAAGACTCTTCTAAATCTGTGAAATTTGTGCCACTGGAGTTTGTCTGGGACTGTCAACACTGTAGTCGTCAACAGCAGTGCCATTTTCATATTAGTCAGTGAGTTGGTAGTTCAACTCCAGGGTCCCATTCTAGAAATTTAGGTATTGGCAATACAGCTCACTTGGATAGTGCACTTGTTTGTCATGAGCACAACAAATGTACAAGCCTGCCCCTTGCCCCATGCAAGAGCGTTTTGGTGCTCTTTTATCTTTCTCCATCTCTCTATCTTTGTCTCTCACTTTCTATCTGAAAAATCCAACCCAGAGGGGTGAAGCCCTAATGATTCAATAAATAAATAACAACTAAACAAATAAAACATTGTAATTGGCTTTCTAGGAGCACAATTCGGTTCAACTCTCTTCACTCAAAAGCCCCAATAAATAGAATCTGAAATGTAAATGCAAGAAGTAGATAATTTACTATGTAATAAAGACCATAAGGAATAATGAAAAACAGGATGGGACAGAAGACTGCAGCTGACATGTGACTCAATTACATCGGACATTAAGTCCATATTAACTAGGAACTCTAAATAGTTATGTCTAAGATAATTGGTCCAAGTTGTTCAAAGTTCAGAAAAGTAGAAGCTTTGTTCCCCCTTATAGTATCAAACCATTGGTAGTAAGCTACCTCTATATATATAAATTTATTATGTTGATTCCCATCCATTTGGATCAAGAAATACTGAGAAAAGGATTGAATAGTAATCCCAAAGCTACCAACACTCTCAGCTCATGGGGGAGTTACTATCTCAATGCTGATCAGGGATTCCTTCAGCAAAGACTATACTAGTCATTCCACATGAATGTGTAAAGTTCAGGGTTATGGACATACTAATTACTACTGCAAAAAATTCAGGGTAAAGACATTGAAGAAAGGTGAGAACACACATGATTCTTTAAAATACACAGAAAAGTTATTTGTCATGTGAAATATATCAAGTATATAAAAGTTAAAAGTCTTTACTAACAAGATGTTTGTGACAGCTAGACTATGTATTCCATAGATAATTTCACTTCAACTGGTGAAAGCTATTTTTCTTATTGAGGACGAAATGAAACTTGAAGGAATGACATATTTCAACATAGGTGGGTAATGTCCTAGTGATTTTTTTTTAATTTTTCATTTAAGAAAGGATTAATGAACAAAAACATAAGGTAGGAGGGCTACAACTCCACACAATTCCCACCACCCAATCCCCATAACCCACCCCCTCCCATGATAGCTTTCCCATTCTCTAGCCCTCTGGGAGCATGGACCCAGGGTCGTTGAGGGTTGCAGAAGGTAGAAGGTCTGGCTTCTGTAATTGCTTCCCCGCTGAACATGGGCATTGACTGGTCAGTCCATCTCTCAGTCTGCCTCTCTCTTTCCCTAGTAAGGTGTGTCTCTGGGGAAGCTGAGCTCCAGGACACATTGGTGGGGTCTTCAATCCAGGGAAGCCTGGCCAGCATCCTGGTGGCATCTGGAACCTGGTGATTGAAAAGAGAGTTAACATATGAAGTCAAACAATTTGTTGAGCAATCATGGATCCCAAGGTTGGAATAGTGGAGAGAAAGTGTTAGGGAGGTACTCACTGCAAACTCTAGTGTACTTCTGCTTTCAGGTATATATTTTGCAGTAGTTTATGGATACGTGTGCACATAAGCTCTCTCTCACAGAAACTGGTGTATATCTAGGTTATGGGACTTTGTTAGATAGTGAACTACCTGAGATGAAATTAGAGTGTACTATAAAAGGAAAGGTCTCACCTGAGTAATGAAGCTGAAGGGTTGTCATTCCACACGTGAAGTCTCTGGATACAGTCTGAGGTGAAGCATGTTGAGGTGGCAATCGTTCCGTTGGTTAGGTTGTGATCAGCGGATGCAATATTATTTGGTTTGGATTGGGAGATGTATACGGGAAAGTGGGCCCTATCCAAGGGTTCCAGGACTGGGGGAAGTAGGGGCTCTATAGTGGAGATGTGAGGTTCCTGCTGTCTTAGGGTTCAAAAAGACAATCGATAGTTAATATTATCATCACATTATTTGTTAATTGGGTTAACTTTGAAAAGTCCCTTTGTTATGGTTTGCTGTACAGTATCCAGTATCTTGTATATAGCTGTGCTATTGGATGCTTCTAATCTACTTGGTCTAGGCTTTTGAGAGAGTCCGCATATCAAATACATAGCCTATATATTAAAAAGATTCAGTTTGTCTTTTGAGAAACTTTGAGACATACAATTGATTTCCCCCCTCTCATATTAACTACTGATTTATATGTCTACCTTTTGCTAGGAGTGTACATAAACACCATTCCCACCACCAAAGGACTGTGACCCATCCCTCCCGCCCACTCCCACCCCCCACTGGCCCAGGAAGCTGCATGTCTACCCTTCACCACTGGGTTTTTACTTTGGTGCCCTACTTACAATTTGATCAGGTCCTGCTTTTAGTTTCCCTTTCAGATCTTCTTAGTCAGCTTCTGTTGGTGAGTGGGATCATCCCATACTCATCTTTATCTTTCTGACTTAGTTCACTTAACATAATTCCTTCTAGCTCTGTCCAAGATGGGTCAGAGAAGGTGGGCTCATTGTTTTTGATAGCTGCATAGTATTCCATTGTGTATATATACCACAGCTTTCTCAGCCACTCATCTGGTGTTGGGCACCTGGGTTGCTTCCAGGTTTTAGCTATTATGAATTGTGCTGCTATGAACATAGGAGTACACACCTCTTTTTGGTTGGGTGTTATGGAGTCCTTGGGGTATAACCCCAGGAGAGGAATTACTGCATCATATGGAAGGTCCATGTCTAGCCTTCTGAGAGTTTTCCAGACTGCTCTCCACAGAGGCTGTACCAATTTACATTCCCACCAGCAATGTAAAAGGGTTCCTCTGTCCCCACATCCTCTCCAGCATTTGTTGCTGCTGTCCTTTTTGATGTATGCCATTCTTACAGGAGTGAGGTGGTATCTTAGTGTTGTCTTAATTTGCATTTCTCTGACAATCAGTGACCTAGAGCAGTTTTTCATATGTTTTAAATAACTGAATTTCTTTTTTTTAAATCTCTTTATTGGAGCATTACAGAGCTTCCATGGTTCAGGTATAAATTTTCTTTTGTTGAACTCATGAACATAACCATTTTTGAATAGTATAGTTTAAGTTTAGGAAAGGTTCTGTAAATTCCCTGAGGTTACTGATATACAGCCAATGCAACAGGTGCGGAACTCTTTGGATTTCATATTTTTCAAAGGACATTTTCAGGCTGTGAAAAGTAAATAGAGCACAGCCTTGAGAGTCAGTATTAAGCAGAAATATTAAGATATATAGGGGGAGTCGGGCTGTAGCGCAGCGGGTTAAGCGCAGGTGGCGCAAAGCACAAGGACCGTAATAGGGATCCCGGTTCGAACCCCGGCTCCCCACCTGCAGGGGAGTCGCTTCACAGGCGGTGAAGCAGGTCTGCAGGTGTCTATCTTTCTCTCCTCCTCTCTGTCTTCCCCTCCTTCTCTCCATTTCTCTCTGTCCTATCCAACAAAAACAACAACAATAATAACTACAACAATAAAACAACAAGGGCAACAAAAGGGAATAAATAAATAAAATAAAATTAAAAAAAAAGAATACTTTATAAAAAAGATATTTAGGATCATTGAAAATCTAGATCTCTAGTTCTGAACCTTCCTGTGATTCTCAATTATTTCCCATTAGACACAGAAGATAAATTCAGTGAATCTCTCTCAAGAAGTCCTTCATCCAACTCCTTTGCATTCTTCTTCAACTGATTGTTCAATCTCTGTCATGAAAATTTTGGACAGAAGTTTGAACTAAGTATGTAAATGGTATTCTAGTTTTCTAGTTTCCCTCTTTTCTCAGTTCCCTCATTGAGTATGTGAACCCTACCAATACATTTCCAGAACATTTCAAATGTCTTTCTCTTCTCCATGGTCGGTATCCTAAGTGAAGTCCTGTACTTCCAGGCTGCTCTAACCACAATTTAATTCAAATAAACACTTCCATGATGAACACAGCAAGGGCCTTTTATTAATTATCAGTCACTAGATCTATCATATATTGTGTCCATGGTAAAACAGCAAAACTTTATCTGGCTACACAGTTTATTCTCTTATACGGCAGTTGAATTTTATGAGCTGCATATAATTTCAACATTTATTATATATATATATATATATATATATATATATATATATATATATATACTTTTTTATTTAAGAAAGGATAAATTAACAAAACCAAGGGTAGGAGGGGTACAAATCCACACAATTCCCACCACCAAATCACCTTATCCCACCCCCTCCCCTGATAGCTTTTCCACTCTCTATCCCTCTGGGAGCATGGACCCAGGGTCACTGTGGGTTGTAGAAGGTGGAAGGTCTGGCTTCTGTAATTGCTTCCCCGCTGAACATGGGCATTGACTGGTCGGTCCATACTCCCAGTCTGCCTCTCTCTTTCCCTAGTAGGGTGGGTCTCTGGGGAAGCGGAGCTCCAGGACACATTGGTGGGGTCTTCAGTCCAGGGAAGCCTGGCCGGCATTCTGATGACATCTGGAACCTGGTGACTGTCAAGAGAGTCAACATACAAAGCCTAACAAATTGTTGAGAAATCATGGAACCAAATCTTGGAATAGTGGAGAGAAAGTGTTAGGGGATACTCACTGCAAACTCCAGTCTACTTCTGCTTTCAGGTATATATTTTGTAGTAGTTTATGGATACGTGTGAACATAAGCTCTATCTCACTGAAACTGGTGTATATCTAGGTTTTGGGACTTTGTTAGAAAGTGAACCACCTGAGATGGAATTAGAGTATACTATGAAAGAAAAGGTCTCACCTGAGTAATGAAGCTGAAGGGTTGTCATTCCACATGTGAAGTCTCTGGACACAGTCTGAAGTGAAGCATGTTGAGGTGGCAATTGTTGTGTTGATTAGGTTGTGATCGGCAGATGCAATATTATTTGATATGGATTGGGAGAGGCATACGGGAAAGTGGGCCCTATCCAAGGGTTCCAGGACTGGGGGAAGTAGAGGCTCTATCGTGGAGATGTGAGTTTCCTGCTGTCTTAGGGTTCAAAAAGACAATCTAGAGTTAGTGTTATCATCACATTATTTGGTAATTGGGTTAACTTTGAAAAGTCCTTTTGTTAGGGTTTGCTGTATTTTATATTTTTGTATGGAGTCTGGTGGTTCTCAACACCATTGTACCTTGAAATTTGTTTTTATGGCATCATCCATATCTTTAGTTGTACTTTAGTTCCTAATAGACTATAATGGTTGGACTGGGAAGATACGTGAGTGAGTCAACTTGGAACCACAAAGCCTTATGTTCCAGATTGGTTCCCCAGAAATACTTCTAGCAGAAAAGAGCCTTTAATCACAGACGTCACACTCTCCCCCTCTCCTTGTATCCCTCTACCTTTCTTTCCAACTCTCTCTCCTCCTCCTCCTCCTTCTGTCTCTCTCTCTATTTCTATCTATATCTATCACCCTATCAATCATATAGCAATAAATATATAAAATAAATAGGCCCAGCAAAGTAGCTTACTTGGTTAATGCCCTGCTTTGTCTTGTGCACTGCCCAGATTTCAGCCTGACCACCAACACACTGAAGGAAGCTTTAGTGCTATAGTCCTTTTCATTCCCTCTCTGCCTCTGTTTCTACTTTTATGAAGTAAACAAACTATTTTACATTTGTTAGTAGTGACTTTTCAATTAGTAGATGAATAGTTTATAGTTAATACAGTTGTTGGCAAACATGTAAAATCAGTTTTCTGAAACAAACTTTCAGCCCCAAATAGGTCCTCCTCCACTTTCATGTACCTGAACCTGAAGAGCACTTGTTCCCTTTAATGTCCTTTAGTTTGGTGCAACTCTCCAAATTCAGTCTAGGTTCCACTTTATGTTTTACTTTCAGTTCTTATTTCTCAACTTCTGTCAAAGAGTGAGACCATTTCATATTCATCCTTCTCTTTCTGGCTTATCTTACTTAATAAGACTTCTTGAGGATCCATCCAAGATGAAATAAAGAAAGTGAATTCATTATTCTTAATAGCTAAGTAATATTCCATTGTACATAGACACCACACATATTTTTCTCTCCAGGCTTATTGCTGGGACTGATGTCAGCCCTAGAACAATACTGCTCTGGGCAGCCATTTTCTCCCATTTTTATTGGATAGGACAGAAAGAAATTGAGAGAAAAGCAGAAGATATCTAGGGAGAGAAAGAGATAGATAATTGCAGACTAGCTTCACAGCTTGTGAAGCATCCTACCATCTGCAGGTGAGAAGCCAAGGGTTTGAACCCGGATCCTTGCATGGATCTTTGTGCTTAGTACTCTGTGAGCTTACTACTATGTGTGCTTAACTGGGTGTGCTTATGCGTGGACCCCAACCACAACTTAATTTCTCCTCTGTTTTTGGACACCTAGGTTACTAAGGAATGACATATTTCAACATAGGTGGGTAATGTCCTAGTGAGTTTTAAATGACTGAATTTCTTTTTTTTTTAAATCTCTTTATTGGAGGATTACAGAGCTTCCATGGTTCAGGAATAAATATTCTTTTGTTGAACTCATGAACATAACCACTTTTGAATAGTATAGTTTAAGTTTAGGAAAGGTTCTGTAAATTCCCTGAGGTTACTGATATACAGCCAATGCAACAGGTGCGTAAGTCTTTGGAATTCATATTTTTCAAAGGACATTTTCAGGCTGTGAAAAGTATATAGAGCACATCCGTGAGAGTCAGTATTAAGCAGAAATATTAAGATATTTAGGATCATTGAAAATCTAGATCTCTAGTTCTGAACCTTCCTTTGATTCTCAATTATTTCCCATTAGACACAGAAGATAAATTCAGTGAATCTCTCTCAAGAAGTCCTTCATCCAACTCCTTTGCATTCTTCTTCAACTGATTGTTCAATCTCTGTCATGAAAATTTTGGACAGAAATTTGAACTAAGTATGAAAGGAATTGGCAGCTCATAGGGTAGGCCCATTTCTAGCCTTTACAAGCTCTCCAGACTATTCTCCACAAGAGTTGGATAAAGTCATCTTCCCACAAGTAGTGCAAAGGGTTTTCTTATCCAAAAACTCTCTCCAGAATTTCTTGTTGCTATTATTTCTGCTGTATGACATTTTCTGAAGAGTATAGTGGCATCTCATTGTTGTCTTAATTTGCATTTCATTGACCATCAATGACCTGGAGCATTTTTCCTTCTTTCTTCCCATCCTAACATAGATCCCAATGTATAAGGGTAGAAATATATGTAGGGCATTGCATGATGATTAGGGACCCATAATAACATGAAGGTGTTACATTGATTACCCTGTCTATGAACCAAATAAAATAAAGGAGCAGCAGATACATGAAACAAGTATTAATAAGATGAGTCACATTACCAACCATACAGTTAAGAGTAGATTTCAATACTTAATGGGATACAGTGAATGCCCCCCATGTATCAGATATGCAAATGCCCCCAATAAAAAGTGGAACATTCCTACCATGGGTTGGGGGAGGACAGTCATGGAACATTACCACCTGAGCTGACATTAGAAAAAGACTTTCCACCAATCACAGGGCACTGGGATAGTCCACATTCCAAAGGGGGGGGGTAAGAAAAGCTGTCCTTGAAGCACCCAGTATAGGTTGGGGTTACTGAATTGGGAGGGGACATGCTTCTTTCAGAGGGCCTGTTGCCCCCCCAGGCCAGCACCCAGAAAGTCCCTGTAGCCCAAGACTGTCTCTGTTGGGAAGACCTCCCCCAGACCCCCCACTAGACTTGGGCTGCCCTGGCCAACAGCTTCCACTGGTCTCCTGGCAACAGGTCAAGCAGTTGGCATCTCTGATTCTGAGCCGACCTCTGATCACGAGATTGTTCTCTTCAGGTCTGATCCCTATGCGGTGAACTGCTCCCTCCTGCCCTTTATTCAGAAACTGAGTACTTGTCCTGGGATCAACAGCACCTATATCAGGTGGTCAGGAACACTAAGGGGTGAGGGAGGGAAGGGGTGTGGCCAGGGTGGGGGGTGACCTCTCTGGGCCTCTCTTGGCTCCTGCCACACACACACACACACACACACACACACACACACACACACACACCAGTGCAGAGATATCACCACTGGAATCTATAGATCATACTCTAGCTAAGTGTCCAAGCCATTCAAGGTTCCTTCTGGGTGTGTCCTTCCCAGTTACCCAGTCATGGCACAGGGTGACATGTCAGTGACCCCTGGGCAGAAGAGGAGCAGAGGCGCAAGACCTAAGACTAGAGCCTCTAAAAGAAGCCATGCCTCCTCTGACAGCTCAGGGGTCCAGCAGGTCACTGTGGAAGGGGCTGCACCAGTAGGCACAAGGGGGTCCTCAACCAAAGCTCTTAGGAAGGGAGCCCAAAAATGAGCCATATCTCCTCTGCTGCTCCCCAGGCTGCTGGTGATGCAGGCACTGCAGCCCCCTTTAAAGGGACAGCAGACATCACCCTCCCCAGTGGGGGGAGTTACTCAGATACCCTGAGCCATGCACTCTCCAAGAGAGGGACTGATTCCCAGGGTCCCTCAGCCACTGCCTTGTCCTCTTCTGGGGCCCTGGGTGCAATGAGCTCCAAAGCTCCAGGCTCTGAAACTGACCAAGCACAGAAGTGGCAGACCCCCGCAGCCAGTAATACTGTACCTAGATTTGTCATCTAAATGGCAGAGGTCTACCCTGGCAGGCCCAAGGCCGTGGGAGGGACATCTCCCACTGCAGTGTCTGGAGCAGACCCCAGAAACAGCAACAGGGGTGATGGGGGCACTGCCATGAGTACCCCTCAGGTCACAAATCAAGATGCTTCCAGCACACAGGGGAGCCAGGGCACAGTCCATTCATCCCCTGTGCAGGTGCTCCCTGGGGGCCACATAGGGAAGGATGCCAGGACCCCCACCTCTGCCAGTGGTCTCTCCAGTGGATCACCCTCTAGCACAGGAGCAGATGGGGTGCCCTCCTCCACTACAGGCCTTGCACCCGACTCCACTGCACCCCCAGGGACTCAGAGCTCCTGCTCTACACTATCCATTTTGAGGGCCCAAACCGGCAGCCTGCCCCCCTCTACAGCTGCCCAGGCTGCTGGCAATGCTGGCACTGCCACTTTTATAAGGGCAACAGGTACCACCCTGCCCAGTGGAGGGACTAACACTGGCACTCTGAGCCATGATCATTCCAAACAGAGAACTGTGACCCAGGGTCCCTCAGCCACTGCCTTGTCCTCCTCTGGGGCCCTGGGTCCAATGGGCTCCAAAGCCCCCAGCTCTGAGACTGACCCAACACAGACGCAGCAGACCCCCACAGCCAGGAGTACTTTTCCTAGATTTGTCATCTACCTGGCAGAGGTCTACCCTGGCAGGCCCAAGGCTGTGGGAGGGACAGCTCCCACTGCAGTGTCCAGAGCTGACCCCCGCAGTAGCAACAGGGGTGATGGGGGCACTGCCATGAGCAACCCTCAGGTCCCGAACCAAGATCCTTCCAGCACACAGGGGAGCCAGAGCACAGTCCAGTCACCGACTATGCAGGTGCTCCCTGGGGGCCACTGAGGAAAGGATTCCAGGACCCCTAGCTCTGCCAGTGGTCCCTCCTGTGGAGCACCCTCCAGCACAAGAGCAGACGGGGGGATATCCTCCATGGTGACCCCAGGTAATTGGTGCTCCGGTGCTACATTTCTCACCGTGGGGGCCAAATCCAGCAGCCAGCCCACATCTGCTGTTGTGCAGGCTGCAGCCCCCACAGGCAATACCACCACTTCTGCAGGGACAAGAGATAGCACCCTACACAATGCTGGAGACAGGAGAGTGAGTGCTATCACCATGCGGCAGACACTGAGGCTGGGGGACTCTACCAAAGTGGGGACTGTGGCCCAGGGTAACGCAAGCACTGTCCTGTCCTCCTCTGGGGCCCTGGGTGGGAAAGAACACAGGGCCCTCAGGGATGACAGGAAAAGAAAGTCCACCACTGCAACATCTGAATCACCTAACAGTAAGTTGCAGACTCTGAGCCTTACCCATGCCAGCATTCCCGGGACTGTGGCCCAGGGTTCAATGACTAGTTCTCTATTCCACTCAGGGAACCAGGGTGGGAAAGACCACAGAGTGCGCAGGTCTGTTAGGAAGAGGAAATTTACCACTGCGCCATCTGAAGTCACTCCTTCTGGTGGTCTGGGAACAGGCCCCTCCAATAGTGTCAACCCTTCTGGAGGGACAGCTCACTCAAGCCTTCTGGTGTGGGCAACAGAGCCACCAGAGATATAAAACTAGCTAAAAGGAGGCTGCAGGGTCTGAGCCTTACCCATGCCAGCATTCCAGGGACTGTGGCCCTGGGTAACTCAGCCACTGTCCTGTCCTCCTCTGGGGTACTGGGTAGGAAAGAACACAGGGCCCTCAGGTATGACAGGAAAAGAAAATCCACCACTGAAACATCTGAAGTCCCCATGCCTGGTGCTGGCTCCAGAGTCACCAGTAACTTGAATTCATCTAACAGTAAGTTGCAGGCTCTGAGCCTTACCCATCCCATCATTCTGGGGACTGTGGCCCAGGGTTCAATGACTACTGCTCTGTCCCGCTCTGGGAACCAGGGTGCGAAAGACCACAGAGTGTGCAAGTCTATCAGGAATAAAAAATCCACCACTGCACCATCTAGAGTCACTCCTTCTAGTGCCCTGGGAGCAGGCCCCTTGGTCAGTGTCAACCTGTCTAGAAAGGCATCTCACTCAATCCTTCCTGGTGCTTGCAACGGAGTCACCACTGACTTGAATTTACTAATAAATAATCTGCAAACTCTTATCCTTTCCCATGACAGCATTCTAGGGACTGTGGCCCAGGGTAAGTCAGCCAGTGTCCTGTCCTCCTCTGGGGCCCTGAATGGGAAAGAACACAGGGCCTGCAGGGATGACAGTAAAAGGAAATCCACCACTGCACCATCTAGAGTCACTCCTCCTGGTGCTCTGGGAGCAGGGCCCTTTAATAGTGTCAATCTGTCTGGAGGGGCAGCTCACTCAAGCCTTCCTGACTCTGGCACCAGAGTCACCAGTGACTTGAATTTCCTTATCAGTAGGCTAAAGGTTCTGAGCTTGAGTGACACCAACACAGGGCTGACTGTGGCCCAGGGTCCTTTACCCACTGCCCTGTCCACATCTTGGGCCCTGGGTGGGATGGACCACAGATCAGCCAGGTCTGCCAGAAGGAAAACCACCACTGCTCCATCTGGAGTCACTACTTCTGGTGCCCTAAGAGCATGTTCTAATGTTCCCAGCCTGTCTGGAGGGGCAGTTCACTCAAGCCCTTCTGGTGCTGGCACCAGAGTCACAAGTGACTTTGCTTCCCTTATAAGTAAGATGCAGGCTCTGAGCCTAACCCATCTGAGCATTCCTGGGATTGTGGCCCAGGGTCACAATGCCACTGCCCTGTCCAACCCTAGGGCCTCTATGAGGAAGGACCTCAGACATTCAAGCTCTGACTGCAGACCCAGGCAGACCACCACAGCTCCAACTGGGGTAGCCACCTTTCCTGGTCCTTCATCTGCAGGCCCCCAGGCAACTGCTGCAGCCTCTCCAAAGACCACTCCTACAGTCAAGTCCAGAGCTGGGAGCCGCGATGACTGTGAAATCCACACCCTCATTACTGGCCTGGTGGCTCAGCACATTTAGCATACATGTATTGTTATTTTTTTATTTCATTTTATTTTTAATTTTAATTTGATAGCCTTAAACTTAGAGAGGGAATTAGAGAAGTAGAAAAAGTCACCTGCTGAACCTGTTTCACAACTTTTGAAGCTTCTCCCCTGCAGGTGGGGAGCAGGAGCAGGAACTCAGATCCACATACACTGTCATGTGTAAATGTGTGTGATTAACCAGGGGGACAGCCACCAATGTTTTATTTTTGTTTTTTATTTTAATTTTCAATTTAAATTTTCATTTTTTAAATTTTATTTTTAGTTATTACTATATATTTTAATTTACTATGTTAAAGCATATTTTATTTTTTATTCTGTCTATTATTAGTTTATTGTATGAACCTTTTATTTCAGTATTTCAAGGTCATTTCTGGGTCTTGGTTCCTTAACAATGCTTCACATTGATCCTGGAAGCAGTCTTATTTTCTACTTTCCATTTTTAGTTGCATATATATATAATAAAAGTATTGATACAGATACCCTCAACACCAGCCTGTAGGGAGTTAGCATGCACTTCCATGTTACACTTTAATTTCTTGCCACCAGGCTTGATGCCTGCACAGTTACCCCCCTATTCTGGTGGTTCTATTTATATACTTTCCTTTGGAATAGAAACTTTGAAGGCAGGAGGAGATAGATAGGGAGAGAGACACCAGCAGCTTCCCCCTGGGGTATGGACCAGGGTGCAACATCTGGTCTTGAACACAGTGGCCTGTAGAGCAGCAGACTTTCAGGGCAGTGTGGCCAGCAGCTGGGGCTCTGGAGGGACGCAAGTGCAGGGCTGATGCTAGATGTACCCTGTGACTGTGGCCAGTCTGCCTTCCCACCCCCAGGAGTATCATCTGCAGCACGGGACACACCAGAGTTAGAGGGACCTGTAGACCCTCAGACCTGCTCAGTAAGTGTCCAGGGGACGATCCTCTGATCCCTCTATTCTGAGTGGGAGGAGGCCCAGGTACAGTGTGAATCTCAAAACAAACAAATAGAGCCTACATGCAGGACAGTGCCCTGTGCCTCCTTAGTGACGTGTCTTATCTATCAAACAGTCCAGCACTACACACAGTATTTTAGTGATTACTGGTGGATAGAACAAAGTCTGGCTTAGCAGTGTTAGTGTGTTAGCACTAATGAGCAAGTTCCAGAAGTCCAGAAACACACACAGATACAGTGTTTTCATGGAGACCCTGGGCAACTCCTACAGGGAACTTGGCTGCTGAGCATCCTGGGCAGAAGACTATTCTCTCTGCAGGACACAGCTGACAGGGTGGATCTTGCCTCACAGGCATCTTTCACACAGATGCCTGAGATTATTTTAACTCAGGTATTTATTCTCGCAGCACAGCAATCCTCCAGTCTCCCCTTTAGTACACACTCAACTCTTCTTCTGATGCAGGACCTCCTCTGGTCCTGGAACCTACACAGGGAGGACACTCAGAGTCTTTGTTAGAGATAGAGATAGAGATAGAGAGAGATAGAGAGAGATAGAGATAGAGATAGAGATGAGATACACCAAAAACAAATAAGAAGAGACTACAAGCAAAGCTGTACAGCTTCTGGCCACCATTCACACTTCTACCAAAGTGTAGATGGCCAAGGCTTCCTGCTGAGAGAAGGACAGTCTGTCTTCAACTAAGAGCCCCTCTGGGTTGGCCCGTCTACTCTCACATTCAGTTAAACAAATGCATTTATATCACTTCCTAACAATGATATGGTTGCTGTGATGTGCGTGTTTCTCTTTTAATCTTTCATATACAGCACATAGCACTGCAGCCCAGGAGGTGGAGCCTTCGCTGGAGTGAGATGAAAAAGTAAGTGCTATCAAGTTCAATCCTTGACACCACATATGCCAGAGGGTTTGTCTGTGTAGGTCTCTCTCCATCACATTAGACAAATTACAAATCTTTGAAGGTGTGTAGCAGCTATTCATGAGTTTCAATATCATTAATGTTTTTATAATATTTCCTTCCTAACTTCACTAATGACAGACTGCTACTGCCCCCTACTAGATGGGTTGATTCTGGTGCCAACAGTTAAATAATTCTACATGTTGACTGAGTTGAGTCTCCTGTGTGCTGGGCCTGTGACCATACCAGCAGGCCAGGGGCCAGGGTAACAGGGGCTGAAAGGCACCTAACAGTAGGACCAGTGACTTCCAAGAGTGAAGGCAGTGGTGGACAAGTCAGAGGAAGAGAGAGGAGCTGCCACAGAGACCTGCAGAGAGAAGTGGACACCTGGCTCTTGCAGAGTGAGTTCTTTACACTGAAAAGGGATCAGTGGGGCTTCCCCCACAGAGAAAAAGCTGGCAGTGCAGGAAGGCCACATATTCTGTGAGGGTTCATCTTCTGCACTCCTCTGAGGACATCAAGAGGCCCCTTCTCTCTGCCTTCATCATGTGGGAGAGTGCCTTGGGCAATGCAGACTAAGAGTGCCCAGAGGATAAGCTGTAGGCCCACTGCTGAGTGTGACAGTCACCCAGGGGAAAAGGCAATGTGCTCAAAACATCCACCAATTGTACCATTTCTTGAAAAAAAAACCATAGAGGTTATGAGCAGTGATCTGTTGAATATGCCCATGACTTTCCTCAATCCCAGGTGAGAAGGGGATTATGAAGTGAGACACCAGCAGGAGAGAGATAGGCCACCCCACAGCTCTGAGGTCACCCACAACTTGGTTCCCTTTAGCATGAGAGGAAATTGGAAAATGCCAACAGGAAGGTAACTACTGCAGTTAATGATCTTTTTGGTCTCCAAACAATTAAAATTGACATAAGCACAATGCACTTAAAATTCTGCAACCCACAGTGACCCTGGGTCCATGCTGCCAGAGGGATAGAGAATGGGAAAGCTATCAGGGGAGGGGGTGGAATATATGGAGATTGGGTGGTGGGAATTGTGTGGAGTTGTACCCCTCCTACCCTATGGTTTTGTTAATTTACCCTTTCTTAAATAAAAAAAAATTAGCCACAACAGTGGTCCCTAGTTCCACTTAAATTGAATACCAGTGGGAAACACTGCACCCACAGGTGCTAAATAACCCTTAATGGAAGCTCCTATAACAGCCTAGACAGCCTGGGTGACTCCCAAGAGAGCTTCGCCGGTGAGCATCTTGGGCAGAGACAAGGAGGGCTGCAAGCTCTGCAGAATATTCCTAGGATGCTGGATACATGATTCAGTCAGGAACAGGTGTTACACAAACTCCTGAATGTTCATTTTTACCCTAGTCCAACTATCCACTCGACCTCCTTCTCCTTCACAACACAGCCACCAACGTCTCTGCATATTAGTCAGCACACATACAACCTATCCTAAGAGACATGGACTCCTATGGAGCTGAGGTCTCATCCTAGGAAGAGTAAAGAGGACCTACCTCATAGAAAGAGAGAGAGAGAGATCTGCAGGAGGGTGGGCAGACTTTTCTCCTTCTCATGTAAGACAAATAATAAATCTTGAAAATGTGTGGAATGTACTTAAGAATTTAAATCTCATCCATGTTTTCTACTATTTCCTTTCTAATATCACAGGTGACACACCCAGGGCCTCTTGGCTTACCAGCAGGCAGGAAAGTACTAAAATGGGCTTTAGGGCACTTGACAGTGGGGCCAGTGGCATCTGCAGGAGGGTCACTAGTACAACAGGCAGTGGAAAACAGGCCACAGGAGCAGAGACCAGCTTGGAAAGACACCTGGAGAGAGAAGTGAACCCCCGACTCTGATAGAGTGAGTTCTTCCTACTAACAGGATCAGAGAAACTCCCCTGACAGAGAAAGATCTGGCACTGCAAGATGAAAATATGGGTTCTGTGAGGTTCAGCCCCTGCTCCCCAAGTGACTAAAGAGGCTCTGAACACCATGCCTTCTCCTGTAGGAGCTATGTGCAGGGAGGTGCAGACAGGGAGCAGCTGAGGAGCAAGTGCAGCTAGGAGCCCAAAGGCCCCTTCAGTCTACATTTATCATGTGGAAGGGAGATTAGAGCTGTACCCAATAGGGACAGCAGAGTATGAGCTGTGGGCCCAGTGCTGAATGGTGTGCCACCAGGGATCCAGCCAATAGTGCCCACAATACTCAGCCCATGGTGCTGCTCCTAGGGAAAGAACCTCATGTGGTGATGAAGCCTGATATCAAGCTCTTGTGTTAACAGCTTTCAGATGTGCTTGACCAGAGCCAGGGCATCAGGAAGAAATGAAGATTAGACAATGCCAAGAGGAAGGTACCTACTGCACTTTATGATTTTTCTAATTTATTAACTCTATGCACATATAAATTTCTGGAAACGGCCAGAAAAGGGGTCCTTAACTACACTCTAGTGTGTTTTCAGTGAGAAGCACTGCACCTCCAGGCACCATGCATCCTACATGGAAGGACCATGCAGAGCTGGACAGCCTGGGTGACTGCCTCAGAGCACTTGGCCAGTGAGCAGCCTTGGGAAAGATAATAAAGGCTGCAAGCTCTACAGGGAATTGCTCTCATATTGGATGTCTGATCTGTCAGAAACAGCCTTCAAACAGACTCTGGAGTTGTCAACTCTGCTCACATTCAGATTCTCAATTTCGCTGTAGCTGCTTCAATACCACAAATTAGCTACCCACCTGTCTCCTGGCCAGCACACTCACAGACAATAAGTCCTTCCTAGGAGCTGAAAACTCCATGGGTCCTGGGTGACACATAGGAAGAAACACAGAGGGTGAGGGTCTACCTCGGGGAGAGAAAGAGAGAGAGAGGAGACAGAATGCTGCCACAGATGTGACAGACTAGCCAAGCTATAAGACACAGATATGAAAGATGAGACTAGCCTAGCTATACACCTTTTGGACACCCTTTCTTTTCCACTAATGTGCAGATCGTCAAAGCTTCCTACTCAGGGAAGGAATGGTCTGTGATTAACCGAGAGCATGAGAAACCCCTCTGGATTTGCACTTGTGCTCTCATACATGAAATACAAGGCATGATTTTATGTCATTTCTTAGCTATGACGTGCTAGTTGTGATATGCAGCTTACTGTTTTTGTCTTACAGCTAACAGCACATGGCAACTTCTGTCCAGGAGGTGAAGCCTTGACCAGAGACGGAGAAAAACGTAAGTGCTGTCAAGTTCGATCTAGGATAGCCCATGTACCAGAGAGATGATCTGGGTAGGTCTCTCTCCATCCTAGGCGAAAGAAATAATAAATGTTTGAAGATGTGTGACGGCTATTCAAGATTTTGATTGTCATGCATGTTTTTCTAATATTCCCTTCCTAATGTCACTGGTGACACACTGCTATTCCCACAATTAAATGAACTGATTCTGGCACAACATTAGAATAACTCTGCATGTTTGCTTGGACACATAGCTGCTGGGACACAGTCTGGTGACTCCATCAGAGCACTTGGCCAGTGAGCATCCTGGGCAGGGAGACAATGAGGGTTGTAAGCTCTGCAGAGGAGTTCTCATGGGGTGCATCCCTGACTTGGTCAGGAGTGGCCTTCACAGAGACTCCTGAGTTGTCTTCTCTGCTCAGGTGCAGTCATCCTCTAGCTCTCTATCTCCTTCTACTCTACAACACAGCCACCCACATCTCTCCCTATCAGAACATGCAGCAGCCGTTACTGAGAGCCAAGGACTCATCTGGTCCTGGTGTAACATCTGAGGAAGAGAAAAGGAGTGCCTGCCTCATGGGAAGACAGAGAGGACAGAAAGACAGACACTGCAATGAAGACACTAAAAGCAAAGTTGTTCACCTTCTGTACATAAAAACAATGGAGTTGGTCAAAATGTAGATGGGAAAGGCTTTCTAGACAGTTAACAAAGCCACTGTATTAATTTGAGAACATGAGAAACCCCTCTGGACTTGCACATTTATTTCCATATATTAAGTGAATGGTTTCATGTCATTTCCTAGCTCTAATATGATGACTGTCCTATGCAGGTTAGTCTCTTTGTCTTAAACATGACAGAATATGGTAATTGCTGCCCAGGAGGATAAGTCTTGGCTGAGGCTGGAGAGAAAAAAGTGCTCCCATGATAAGTCCCTGACATTAGAGGAGCTAGAGTGATGATCTGTATATGTGTTTTTTTGTCACATGTTAAGGAAATATTTCTATGAAGATGGATGTCAGTCATTAATTCAAATGCCATTTATGTTCTCTAATATTTCTTCCTAATATCACTAGTGACACACTTCCACTGTCCCAGTTCCATGTGTTCATTATGGTACAACACTGAAATAACCCTTCCTGTTGACTGGGTTAGTTTCCCATGCACCAGGAACCTGCCTCCACACAAGCAGTGAAGCATAATCAAGAGGATCATAGAACAATTTGCCACAGAGACCTGGAGAGAAAAATGGAAACCTGACTCTGGTAGTGGGAACTCTTCACACTAAGGAGGAACCTGAAAAGATTCCCACACAGAGCAAGAACTGTCACTGATTACATACTCTGTAGAGGTTCAGACCCTGCATCCCTCTGAGTAACTGAAGAGGCCCCACCCTGCCTTCTCCTGGAGGAGCTGTGAGGGAGGAGGGTCAGTCAGGGAGCACCTGAGGAGTGAGTGAAGTGAGGAACTTCCAGGCCTCTTCTCCCTGCCTTCCTCATGTGGGAGGGAGCCTAGGCCTGTATCCAATAAGGATGCCCACCCTTTCTGAGTGTGGCGGCCATCCTGGTATTGATCCAATATGCCCATAGTGTTCAGCCCGTGGTACTGCTTTAGGAAGAAAAGTGAGGGGGTTACCTGTTGTCATCTGGTGAACATTTCCATGACCTTCCTTAATCCCTTGTGACAAAGGCTAGTGAGGCAGCACCACTGGGGATGAGAGAAGCCTCCACAGAGCTCTGGGATCACCAGCATCCATCTATTCAGCCAACCTACAGCACAGACATTATACAGAATTAGTAAAGGAAGAAATGCCAATGCCAACACCAAGGTACCTATTGCATTCCGTGATCATTATTATCTCTGAACTTAAATGTGTAAACTCATTACAATTTAAATCTGCGAGAAAAAGCATCCCAAGCTCCACTCAGGGTTGCAGCATAGTGGGGAACACTGTTATCAGAGGAACTCAGAGATCCCTCTGAGTTCCCTCTGCAGGGTGAGTGGTGCAACCCCCAAACCCAGAACAGACCCTGATTGAATAAACATGTCAATGACCTTCCTTAACCCAGGTGGAGAATAGCAGGGAGGCAGCAGCAGCACGAGGAAAAAAGCCCACCCTACATCTCTGGACTCAGGGACACCCATTAGTACAGTGAGAAGCAAGCATGGGCCAATTGAAGACCACATAGTTCCCACAGGAAGGTATCTATTTTTCATTTCAGCTTTCATTCCCATCTCTATTTGATTAAAACTTACAAAACACATTGTGTTTTAAACCAACAAGCCCTACACTAGACAGCACTGGAGAGTGAGCAGGGTAGGTCCAGTCTAGGGTGTGTGTGGCCTTGGGCAGGTCTCCTCACTCTGTGTTCCCATCACTCCCTCTGGATAAGACAAGAGATGAGGACCAGTTCACATACAGGTGACCCTCAGAGAGCAGGCACCAGGGATAGGTCCACATCTGAGAACTTTGGAAGGGGATGTGTGAATCTCAGCCCTTGCCTACACGCACTTCCTTGCAGACAGAGTTCAGAAATGTTGGGCTCACAGCATCTTGACCTGAACAAGCAGATTTCCTCCCTGGCCTATTGAAACATCAGTCCCTGCAGCCTCTCTGGCCTCTGTAAGAGATTCTCAGCCAATGGCTTGGTCTTGGGACACACCAGAAAGCACCCAGAGTGAGCTCTCAACCTGCACAGCAGAGTCCTTTTAAACACACATACAATGAGATGGACATTCATTTGTTTCATCTGTTTTCTTTTTTTCTATTTATTGATTGATTGATTCCCTTTTTGTTGTCTGTGTGTGGATTGTTGTAGTTATTAATGTTGTCATCGTTATTGGATAGGATAGAGAGAAATGGAGAGAGGAGGGGAAGACAGAGAGGGGGAGAGAAAGAGAGACACCTGCAGACCTGCTTCACTGCCTGTGAAGCAACTTCCCTGCAGGTAGGGAGCCAGGGGACTCAAACCTGGATCCTTAAGCCAGTCCTTGCACTCTGCGCCACCTGTGCTTAACCTGTTGCACTACAGGCTGAATCACTTTATCTCATGTTTTCTTAGAAACATCTCAGTGTGGTCACAGGGCACAGTGGAGAGTAGCTGAGATGGTGCGGGAAGGTAACTATGTCCTGGTGTCACATTTTCTGAGGATACAGCACTCTGACTCAGAGAAGTAAGCACTGGTCCTGGTACTTTCTCTGAAAAGCCCTGAGGTCCAGCATGGGAGAACTGATGGAGGGGATCAGCTGGGGGCTGCTCAGTCCCTTGTCCCATAGGGGCTTCCTCCCCTGCTGTCTGAAGTTGCTGTAGTAAGAGAGCCCTGTGGGCAGGGCTCAGCTTTAAGGAACATTTTCCTCTTTGAGAAGGAGAGGGAGACCCCAGGGGCTGGGGATCCAACAGTAAAGGGAGAGCAGTGTACACACTGACTGAGGAGCTTGTCACCCAGGGTGGGTCTGCATTACTCTAAAGTTGTTCTCACCCCTTGCCTAGCACCCCAGGTTCCCTCTTCTGCCCCACTGCTGAGGAGACTTGGCTTCCCTAAAGAGGCCTCCTTGCTCTTTTCCAGGTCATGACTCAAGGCTTCACATCAAGATGGCTGCACCAGTGCAACACAGTCCACAGCTCACAGCAACGACCTGCCCCAGAGCAGCTCCATGGAGGACAGTGCTTGGCAGAGGACTCTACAGACCCCACATGAGAACATAAGCAGCTGAACCCTTCCCTATCATGTACTCTCTGTGTACCCCTGAAGGAAGCATGTAAACTGTAAATTATAAACTGTAAACCCTAAACTGTACGGAGCCACTTGGTACCTTCAGCCAGTGGCCTCTCCTGCTGGAAATTAAACATGTGCCTTTTTAATGCACTCTTTTTGCCTGGGCTCCTTGCTTTCTCCCCACAGCCTTATCAGGGTTAGGCAGAATTTGGGAGGGAAGACTTGGAAGGAAGGTAGTGAAGACTGGCATCCCAGGAATCCTTCAGAACACAGCTACTCTCTTCCCTGATCCAGCTTTCTGGTCCTATTTCCAGCCATGACATCATCTCCCTAGACAATAACTTGAATCCACCTGCATGTCAGATGTCAGGAAAAGAAAAAAAGTGTCCTAGATTCCCACTTTCCTAGAATCTGCCCTACTAGGGAAAGAGAGAGACAGGCTGAGAGTATGGATTGACTTGCCAATGACCATGTTCAGCAGGGAAGTAACTACAGAAGCCACACATTCCTCCTTCTGCACCCCATAATGACCTTGGGTCAGATACTTCCTATGTGTTAAAAAATAAGAACACTATCATCAGGGGTGGTGATGGGAAATGGAGTTCTGGTGGTGGGAATTCTGTGGAGTTGTGCCACTCTTATCCTATGGTTTTTATCATTGTTTCCTTAGTATAAATAAAAAAATATTTTGGACACCTACTTTTAACATAGTACTATAACTTTGTGATTGTCACTGAAAGGGGCTCTCATCTGTTTATTAATTCATATGATAATTCCTTTTATAAATTAACCATACAAAAACAACACATTTGAGACACAAATGATTAGTTGTTTCTGAAGTTTAAAAAATATTTTTTATTTACATAGAACCACAGTCAAAAATATTAACACTAAAACCTTATAAGTAATGCAAAATAGAGCAGAATGACAAGTTATACGTATTTATTAAAAGAAAACCTTAAAATATTCAAAATAACTTCACATTTTTACACCACTCTTCTTCTCATAAGTCACTAGGTAATTAAACTTTTACTTAGAACCTTTCAACAGTTGTCTAAGAATAAGGATTGTCTTTCCATTTCTTGGTATCTGTTTCTATTTCCTTGAAGAGAGACTCATATTTTTCAGTATACAAGTCTTTCACTTCTTTGGTCAGCTTTACTCCTAGATATTTTATTGCTTTTGATTTATTGATTTTGTTGCAACAGTGAATGGGAGTGATTTCTGGATGTCTTCTTCAGTTTTAGTGTTTGCATAGAGAAATGCCACTGATTTTTGTACATTGATTTTGTAGCCTGATACCTTGCTATATTGCCTAATAACTTCCAGTAGTTTTCTACTGGATTCTTTAGGTTTTTCTATGTAAACTATCATGTCATCTGCAAATAGTGAGAGTTTGACTTTTTCCTTTCCAATCTGTATTCCTTTGATTTCTTTCTCTTGCCTGCTTGCTATGGCAAGAACTTCCTATACTATGTTGAAGATGGTGCTGGGAAAACTGGGTTATAACATGCAGAAGAATGAAATTGAACCACCTTATCTCAACAGAAACAAAAATAAACTCCAAATGGATCAAATACCTGGATGTCAGACAGGAAACTATCAAATACTTAGAGGAAAACATTGGTGAAACACTTTCCCACCTAAACCTCAAGGACATCTTTGATGAAACAAACCCAATTAATTGCAAGGAAGATTAAAGCAGAAACAATCCAATGGGACTACATCAAATTGAAAATCTTCTGTACAGCCAAAGAAACTATCACACAGACAAAGAGACCCCTCAGAGAATGGGAGAAGATCTTCACATGCCAAACATCAGACAAGAGATTAATCACCAAAATATACAGAGAACTCAGCAAACTTAGCACCAAAAAAGCAAATAACCCCATCCAAAATTGGGCAGAGGATTTGAACAAGACATTCACTTCAGAGGAGATGCAAAAGGCTAACAAACATATGGAAAACTGTTCCAGGTTGCTGATTGTCAGAGAGATGCAAATTAAGACAACATTGCGATACCACCTCACTCCTGTGAGAATAGCATACCTCAAAAAGGACAGCAGCAACAAATGTTGGAAAGACTGTGGGGACAGAGGAACCCTTTTACATTGGTGGGAATATAAATTGGTCCAGACTCTCTGGACAGCAGTCTGGAGAACACTTACAAGGCTAGACATAGATCTTCCGTATGACCCAGTAATTCCTCTCCTGGGGATATACCCCAAGGATTCCATAATGCCCAACCAAAAAGAGGTGTGTACATCTATGTTCATAGCAGCACAATTCAAAATAGCTAAAACCTAGAAGCAACCCAGGTGCCCAACAGCATATGAGTGGCTGAGAAAGCATGGTACATATACACAATGGAATACTATGCAGCTATTAGGAACAATGAGCCCACCTTATCTGACCCATCTTGGTGGACAGAGCTAGAAGGAATTATGTTAACTCAGCTAAGTCAGAAAGATAAAGATGAGTTTGGGATGTCCCCACTCATCAACAGAAGTTGAGAAAGAAGAACAGAAAGGGAAACTAAAAGCAGAATCTGATTAATTCGAGAGCAGGGCACCAATGTAGAAACACTGTGGTGAAGGGGAGGGTAGCCATTAGGCTTCCCAGCATGGTGGGGGGGGGCTGGCGTGGGTGGGGGATGGTACACAGTCTTTTGGTGGTGGGATTGGTGTTTATGTACAATCCTATTAAAATGTAAACATTATGTAAACCACTATTTAATTAATATGAGAGGTGAAAAACTGATGATATGTCTAGAACTTCTTAAAACACAGACTGAGTCTTTTTAATACATAGGCTGCCTTTGATATGTTCTCTCCCAAAAGCCTAGACCAGGGAGAACAGAAGCAACCGACAGCACAGCTATATACAAGATGCTGGGTACTATACCCCAAACCCTATCAAAGGGACTTTCCAAAGTTAACCCTATCACCAAATAATGTGATGATAACAATAACTATCCATTGTCTTCTTGAACCTTAAGACAATAGGAACCTCACATTTCCACTACAGACCCTATATTTCCCCCAGTCCTGGAACCTTAGGGTGGGGCCCACTTTTCTCCATGCTGCTCTCAATTCAGATCAAATAATATTGCATCAGCGGATCGCAACCTAATCAACATGAGTGCCACCCCAGCATGATTCACTTCAGACTGTGACCAGAGACTTCAGGTGTGGAATGACAACCCTTCAGCTTCATCTCTCTGGTGAGACCTTTCCTTTCATAGTATTCTCTAATTCCATTCCAGGTGGTCCACTCCCCAATAAAGTCCCCAAACCTGGATATAGTCCAGGTCCCTTGAGATAGAGCATAGGTTCACCCATGCCCATAAACTAGGGGAAAAATATATACCTGAAAACAGAAGTACACAAGAGCATGCAGGGAATACCCCCAACACTTCATCTGCACTATTCCAGTCTTTAGGTCCAGGATTGTTCAACAATTTGTTTGGCTTTGTATGTTAACTCTCCTTCCAGCCACCAGGTTCCAGATGCCAGCAAGATGCTGACCAGACTTCCCTGGATAGACAACCCCATCAATGTGTACTGGAGCTCCGCTTCCTCAGAGTCCCACCCTACTAGGGAAAAGAGAGAGGTATACTGGCGTATGGATCCACCAGTCAACCCCCATGTACAGCTGGGAAGCAATTACAGAAGCTAGACCTTCCACCGTCTGCAACCCACAACAACCCTGGATCCATACTCCCAGAAATATAGAATGGGAAGTCTATTAGGGGAGGGGATGGGATATGGAGATCAGGTTATGGGAATTGTGTGGAATCGTACCCCTCTTATTCTATGGTTTTGTTAATGTTTTTGTTAATAAAAAAGTATTTATGGAATGCTTGGAGTAGAATCCTATAATGAGGGGCTAGATATGTGCACACCTGATTGAGCACACATGTTACAATGCTCAAGGACCTGGGTTCAAGCCCCCTCAGCCTACACCTGCAAGGAGAAAGTTTTACAAGCAGTGAAGCAGTGATGCAAGTGTCTCTGTCTCTCTCTGTTTTCCCTTTCCCACTTGAGATCTCTATATTTATCTAATAGGTAGAGAGATAATTTAATTTTTTATTTTAAAAGTGCCCTATAATTATAAATGTTCTAATGACATTTCATTCAATAACAATATTGTCATCCAAATATTGTAAAACTGATTTGTTGATGTATATAATACAAGTCAACTAACCTAAAAATTAAATAAATGTCTTTATCACAATTGTATATAGAAGCACACACACATTTATTGCTTACTACTACATTTTCATATTTAATTTGGCCAGCTATTTTATATGGCACATGTAAATAGTCTAATATGTGCACAACTAAATGACAGTGAATAATTTCAGGGTTTCAAAAATATGAATTTAACAATTATGTGTGTGCATGCATAGTGTTGTCAAAGAGAACACAAGTACAGAAATATAACTTAAAGATTTTCTAGAACTATTAATTAAGCATCTTATTGAATGTACATTTATTTTCATGTATTTGAAAATATGAGAAATAGCATTAGAAAAGCAAAAAGTTAAAGCATTTATTTCTTTTTGTTAGAATCAGAAAATTTGAGAATCCCACTATTGATCCACATTTGCTAGAATACTTCTTTCACTGTTTAGCCTACCTGTCTCAAACAGCATAGATATGATGATGGTGTCTCAGGAGAAACTCAAGAATTAGAATGAGCAGCACATGTGAAGCTTTTGTTTTTTAAGATTTATTTATTTCTGGGGGTGGGAGGGTGAACCAGAGCATCATTCTGGCACAAGTGATGCCAGGGATTAAACCAGGACCTTATGCTTGACAGTTCAATATCTTCCCCACCTCACCACTTCCTGGGCTATTCATAAAACTTTTCAGGGCTTAAATTACGTACTAGGTTGATCCAAAAGCACACAATTTCTGATATTTTCAATTATAATGAAAAGTATTGGAGGTAGGGAAGATGGCGGACTGAGAAGCTGCTAGTGGCTTGAGCTCTGATCACATCTTCTGGAAACAGTAGGATTTTCTGCCTTTAGCAGGCCAGTCAATAAGGGGTCCTAGCGGTGAAACCAAGGAGGTGACTATAACTTAATTTGGGTTAAGAATTAGAGTAGAGGTGGCGCGGACTAGTGGGCGGGCTGCTCCAGACTTCCCAGGCTGTGACAGGCAAGGCGGGTGCGCTGGGCATTGTCCTTGGCCCGGGAAGGCGGCTGCTCCGCCATTTGCAGAGCGCTGCTGGGTGGCCAGCAGAGGACCGGGAGGGAGAACTGTAGCTTGGGGGCTTTCTCTTGGGAGTCTCCGGGGACCACCGCGACCATGAGTGCGGATCTGAGGACATCCTTGAGTACAGCTCTCATTGGATCAAAAGGACTTGGAGCTAGTTTTCATCTTTGAGAAATCCTTTAAAAAAGCTTTGGGGGGGGTTTCCCGGAAGATGGTGGACTGAGAAGCTGCTAGTGGCTGATCTCTGACCACACGTCATGGAAACGGTAGGATTTTCTGCCATTAGCAGGCCAGCCAATAAGAGGTCCTAGCGACGACACTAAGGAGGTGACTATAACTTAATTTGGGTTAAGAATTAGAGTAGGGAAAAAAGGGAAAAAAAAAGGAAAAAAAATTCTTTTCTTCCTTTTAATTTTCAAGCATACCTCCTTCCCGCCCCCCCCCCCCATAACCAGTCCTTTTCTTTACAAAATTACTGTCCCACCAGTGAGTACCATTAATTCTAAGTCTGTACCCTTCTGAAACCTCTGGATTTTTTTCTTTCTAAGGAGCCAACCCCCCCACCTCACCCCGCATAGCTAATTAAATAATTTAAAAGAAATACATTAAAAAAACCCTTTCCTTTCACTGCCCTTTTATGACGGTTCATTTTCTTATCTTTTTCTTTTTCTCTCTCTCTCTCTTTCTTTTTTTTTCTTTTTCTCATTCTTGTCATCCCTTCTTCCTTAATCCTACAGCTTCTAAAGTCACAGCCCCAAGCCCCAACACAAACAAACAGTGTGCTTTTTTTAATTCACTGATATAAATTTCGGAATTTCCGTTCACTGCTCTTTAATTACAGCTCTTTTTCTTATCTTTTGCCTTTTCTCTCTCTTGTCTCTCTCTCTCTCTTTTATTTTTTTAAATCTTGTCATGCACTTCTTCCTTCTTCTTTGCCTTTCTGAATTTGTGAAGTATTTTGGGGAAGAAATCTGACTCAGAGTGGACTCTCTATGTGTGTATCTCTGCTCTAGTTCCCTTTCCCCTCTTGTTACCCCTAGAATATACAGTGGATAGTAGATTTGCATAACTGTCTATTCTTGCTATCCTTTCTTTTCTCTTTCTTCACTGGGATTTGGTTACTATTTTTTCACAGACTGGAAAAACTGTTTGGCTAACTGGTAACGATCAAACTACTTCAATATTTGCTTCAGTTGCTACTGTAATTCCTGAGGTTGCTGAGTGCAATTGTCATAAAGGTATTTAGTACAGTGTTACTTGTACTCAAGACACAACAACTGAGGAACAACAGAGCATTAAAAAAGAAACATAAATTTAAAAAATGGGTAGATCAAAAACAAATAAAACTGCTACTCCAATGAATGAAGATAAGATCCCAGAAGAAACTACAAATCAGCCAGAAGTAACCATAGATAAGAAAATTATGCAAGCAATAATAAACTTATTAATCACAGAAATGAAAACAACATTGGAGGAAAGGAATGGCAGTATTAGGGAAACAAGAGTTGAGACCCCCAAGGAAAATACTGATTATCTTGAGGCAATTAGAGAACTGAAAGCTGAAATAGCTGTAATGAAGAAAGAAGCTGAGGCAAGGGAAAGCAGACTAACAGAAGCAGAAAACAGAATTAGTCAGACAGAGGATGAGCTAGAGTAAATGAAGGAAGAGGTGAAAGAGCTTAAAAAGAGATTGAGAGACACTGAAAACAACAACAGAGACATATGTGATGATCTCAAAAGAAGTAACATTCGTATAATTGGCCTGCCAGAGGAAGAAAGAGAGGAAGGGGAAGCAAACATTCTAGAGGAAATAATAGAAGAAAACTTCCCAGACCTGAATAACAGAAAGGGCATCAAGATTCAAGAGGCCCAGAGAGTACCAAACAGAATCAACCCAGACCTGAAGACACCAAGACACATCATAGTCACAATGAGAAGTAAGGATAAACAAAGGATCCTAAAGGCTGCAAGAGAGAAACAAAAAGTCACATACAAGGGAAAACCCATAAGATTATCTGCAGACTTCTCCACTCAGACTCTAAAAGCCAGAAGGGAATGGCAAGATATCTATCAAGCCCTGAATGAAAAAGGGTTTCAACCAAGGATAATATATCCTGCTAGACTTTCATTTAAACTAGATGGAGGGATCAAAACCGTCTTAGATAAACAACAGTTAAAGGAGGCAACCATCACCAAGCCGGCCCTGAAAGAGGTTCTAAAAGACCTCTTATAAACAAGAACATCATTATAATATTGACAATATATCAGAGCAAAGAAAATTTTTTTTTGAACAATGGCACTACAATACATTAAATCCATAATATCAATAAATGTCAATGGCTTAAACTCACCCATCAAAAGGCACAGGGTGGGGGGATGGGTCAGAAAACATAACCCAACCATATGCTGCTTGCAAGAATCCCATCTGTCACAACAATAAAAACACAGACTTAAAGTGAAAGGATGGAAAACTATCATACAGGCTAACAGTCCACAAAAAGGGCAGGAACAGCCATTCTCATCTCAGACACAATAGATTTTAAATTAAATAAATAAAAGATAGGCAAGGACATTACATAATGATTAGAGGATCAATCAGCCAAGAAGACTTAACAATTATTAACATCTATGCACCCAATGAGGGACCATCTAAATACATCAAGCACCTATTGAAAGAATTTCAAAAATACATCAATAGTAATACAATAATAGTGGGAGACTTTTATACCCCACTCTCACACTTAGACAGATCAACAAAGCAGAAAACCAATAAAGATACAAGAGAATTGAATGAAGAGATTGACAGACTAGACCTCTTGGACATTTTCAGACTCCTCCACTCCAAAAAACTGGAATACACCTTCCTTTCAAATCCACATAACACATACTCAAGGATAGACCACATGTTAGGCCACAAAGACAGCATCAATAAATTCAAGAGCATTGAATTCATCCCAAGTATCTTCTCAGATCACAGTGGAGTAAAACTAACATTTAACAACAGACAATTATTAAAAGTCACAGAATTTCGAAACTAAACAACATACTCCTTAAGAACCACTGGGTCAGAGACTCACTCAAGCAGGAAATTCAAATGTTCCTGGAAAGTAATGAAAATGAAGACACAACCTATCAAAATATTTGGGACACAGCTAAAGCAGTACTGAGAGGGAAACTTATAGCCATACAATCACATATCAAACACCAAGAAGAAGCCCAAATGAACGACCTTACTGCACACCTCAAGGACTTAGAGGAAGAGGAACAAAGGGACCATAAAGCAACCAGAAGGACAGAAATCACTAAAGTTAGAGCAGAAATAAACAACATCGAAAATAAAAGAACCATACAAAAGATCAATGAAGCCAAATGTTGGTTCTTTGAAAGATTAAACAAAATTGACAAACCCCTAGCCAGACTCACCAAACAAAAAAGAGAGAAGACTCAAGCTAATAGAATTGTAAATGATGGAGGAGATATCACAACTGACAACACAGAAATCCAGAGAATCCTGTGAAACTTCTATAAAGAACTATATGCCACCAAGCTAGAGAATCTGGAAGAAAAGAAACAATTCCTATAAACATATGCCCTTCCAAAACTGAACCAAGAAGAACTACAAAATCTAAATGCACCAATCACAGACAATGAAATTGAAACCGTTATTAAGAATCTCCCCAACATCAAAAGTCCTGGACCAGATGGCTTCACAAACGAATTCTACAAAACTTTCAGGAAACAGTTAATACCCATACTTCTTAAGCTATTCCATAAGACTGAAGAAACAGGAATGCTCCCTTCCACCTTCTATGAAACCAACATCACCCTGATACCAAAAGCTGATAGGGACAGAACAAAAAAGGAAAACTACAGACCAATATCTCTGATGAACATAGATGCCAAAATATTAAACAAGATCTTGGCCAATCGGATACAGCAACATATCAAAAAGATTGTTCATCACGACCAAGTAGGATTCATCCCAGGAATGCAAGGCTGGTTCAACATCCGTAAGTCAATCAATGTCATTCACCACATCAATAAAAGCAAAGCCAAAAACCACATGATTGTCTCAATAGATGCAGAGAAAGCCTTTGACAAGATCCAAGACCCATTCATGCTCAAAACTCTACAAAACATGGGAATAGATCGGAAATTCCTCAAGATAGTGGAGTCTATATATAGCAAACCTACAGCCAACATCATACTCAATGGACAGAAGCTGAAAGCATTCCTCCTCAGATTGGGGACTAGACATTGATGTCCACTATCACTGTTACTCCTCAACATAGTATTGGAAGTTCTTGCCATAGCAATCAGCCAAGAGAAAGAAATCAAAGGAATACAGATTGGAAGGGAAGAAGTCAAGCTCTCACTATTTCCAGATGATTTGATAGTATACATAGAAAGACCTAAAGAATGCAGCAGGAAATTACTGGAAGTTATTAGGCAATATAGCAAGGTATCAGGGTACAAAATCAATGTACAAAAATCAGTGGCATTTCTTTATGAAAACACTAAATCTGAAGAAGAAGACATCCAGAAATCACTCCCATTTACTGTTTCAGCAAAATCAATCAAATACCTAGGAATCAAGTTGACCAAAGAAGTGAAAGACTTCTATGCTGAAAACTATGAGTCGCTACTCAAGGAAATAGAAACTGATATCTAGACATGGAAAGATATCCCATGCTCATGGATTGGAAGAATAAATATCATTAAAATGAATATTCTCGCCAGAGCCATATACAAATTTAATGCAATACCCATCAAAGTTACTCCAAGCTTCTTTAAGAGAATAGAACAAACACTACAATAATTTATCTGGAACCTGAAAACACCTAGAATTGCCAAAAGCATCTTGAGGAAAAGAAACAGAAATGGAGGCATCACACTCCCAGATCTTAAACTATATTATAAAGCCATCCTCATCAAAAAAGCATGGTAGTGGAACAAAAATAGGCACACAGACCAATGGAACAGAATTGAAAGCCCAGAAATAAATCCCCACACCTATGGACATCTAATCTTTGATAAGGGGGCCCAAAGGATTAAATGGAAAAAGGAGGCTCTCTTCAATAAATGGTGCTGGGAAAACTGGGTTGTAACATGCAGAAGAATGAAACTGAACCACTTTATCTCACCAGAAACAAAAATCAACTCCAAATGGATCAAAGACCAGGATGTCAGTCCAAAAAATATCAAATACTTAGAGGAAAACATTGTTAAAACACTTTCCCACCTATACCTCAAGGACATCTTTGATGAATCAAACACAATTGCAAGGAAGACTAAAGCAGAAACAAACCAATGGGACAACATCAAATTGAAAAGCTTCTGCACAGCCAAAGAAACTATTAAACAAACAGAGAGACCCCTCACAGAATGGGAGAAGATCTTCCCATTCTATACATCAGACAAGAAACTAATCACCAAAATATATAAAGAGCTCAGCAAACTTAGTACCAAAAAAGCAAATGACCCCATCCAAAAATGGGCAGAGGATATGAATAAAACATTCACTTCAGAGGAGATCCAAAAGGCTAACAAACATATGAAAAACTGCTCTAGGTCACTGATTGTCAGAGAAATGCAAATTAAGACAACACTAAGATATCACATCACTCATGTAAGAATGGCATACATCAAAAAGGACAGCAGCAATAAATGCTGGAGAGGTTGTGGGGACAGAGAAACCCTTTTACACTGCTAGTGGGAATGTAAATTGGTACAGCCTCTGTGGAGAGCAGTCTGGAAAACTCTCAGAAGGTTAGACATGGACCTTTCATATGATCCAGTAATTCCTCTCCTGGGGTTATACCCCAAGGACTCCATAACACCCAACCAAAAAGAGGTGTGTACTCCTATGTTCATAGCAGTATAATTCATAATAGCTAAACCTGGAAGCAACCCAGGTGCCGAACAACAGATGAGTGGCTGAGAAAGCTGTGGTATATATACACAATGA
This sequence comes from Erinaceus europaeus, assembly GCF_950295315.1. Classification (NCBI taxonomy): domain Eukaryota; kingdom Metazoa; phylum Chordata; class Mammalia; order Eulipotyphla; family Erinaceidae; genus Erinaceus; species Erinaceus europaeus. The sequence continues at coordinate 69,257,438 of NC_080170.1, forward strand.
AATACTATGCAGCTATGAAGAACAATGAACCCACCTTATCTGACCCATCTAGGACAGAGCTCGAAGGAATTATGTTAAGTGAGCTAAGTCAGAAAGATAAAGATGAGTATGGGATGATCCCACTCATCAACAGAAGTTGCGTAAGAAGATCTGAAAGGGAAACTAAAAGCAGGACCTGACCAAATTGTAAGTAGGACACCAAAGTAAAAACCCTGTGGTGAGGGGTAGACATGCAGCTTCCTGGGACAGTGGGGGGTGGGAGTGGGTGGGAGGGATGGGTCACAGTCTTTTGATGGTGGGATTGTTGTTTATGTACACTCCTAGCAAAATGTAGACATATAAATCAGTAGTTAATTAATATGAGTTTGGGAAAATCAATTGCATGTCTCAAAGTTTTTCAAAACAGAAACTCAATCTTTTTAATATATAGGCTGTGTATTTGATATGCGGACACTCTCAAAAGCCTAGACCAAGTAGATTAGAAGCATCCAATAGCACAGCTATATAATACTGTACAGTAAACCATAACAAAAGGAATTTTCAAAGTTAACCCAATTACCAAATAATGTGATGGTAACATTAACTATCGATTGTCTTTTTGAACCCTAAGAGAGCAGGAACCTCACATCTCCACTATAGAGCCCCTACTTCCCCCAGTCCTGGAACCCTTCGATAGGGCCCACTTTCCCGTATGCCTCTCCCAATCCATACCAAATAATATTGCATCCGCCGATCACAACCTAACCAACACAACGATTGCCACCTCAACATGCTTCACCTCAGACTGTGTCCAGAGACTTCACATGTGGAATGACAACCCTTCAGCTTCATTACTCGGGTGAGACCTTTCCTTTTATAGTACACTCTAATTTCATCTCATGTGGTTCACTTTCTAACAAAGTCCCATAACCTAGATATACACCAGTTTCTGTGAGAGAGAGCATATGTTCACACGTATCCATAAACTACTGCAAAATATATACCTGAAAGCAGAAGTACACTAGAGTTTGCAGTGAGTATCTCCCTAACACTTCCTCTCCACTATTCCAAGCTTTGGGTCCATGATTGCTCAACAATTTGTTTGGCTTCGTTTGTTAACTCTCTTTTCAATCACCAGGTTCCAGATGCCACCAGGATGCTGGCCAGGCTTCCCTGGATTGAAGACCCCACCAATGTGTCCTGGAGCTCCGCGTCCCCAGAGACCCACCCTACTAGGGAAAGAGAGAGGCAGACTGGGAGTATGGACCGACCAGTCAATGCCCATGTTCAGCGGGGAAGCAATTACAGAAGCCAGACCTTCTACCTTCTGCAACCCTCAATGACCCTGGGTCCATGCTCCCAGAGGGATAGAGAATGGGAAAGCTATCAGGGGTGGGGGTGGGTTATGGAGATTGGGTGGTGGGAATTGTGTGGGGTTGTACCCCTCCTACCCTATGGTTTTTTTTTAAGTAATCCTTTCTTAAATAAAAAATTAAAAATAAAAAAAAAATAAAAAAGAAAAGTATTATTTCCATCTTTGCTCATTTATGATTCACTAAGTAATCAAAAGGTGGAACCCTATATCAAGGTGCCAAAAAGCATTTTTAACCACTTTTCCTGCCAGAATGCCAGCAAATTTACTATATATTTTTAAATTTTTATTGTTACTGTTGTTATTGCTGGGATGTGGTACCTGCATAGCTCAACAATTCCCAAGACCATTTTATTTACTTTATTTCTTTTGATAGAAAGGCCAGAGACAGGAAGGAGGGAAGAAAAAGAGGGAAAGAGAGATAGAAAGGAGAGTCATCCCAGAGGCGGTGCAGTGGATTTGACTTTCTGAGAGTCCAATGCTTTATCCACTGCACCATCTCCCAGACCACTTCACTGATATTTTAAATGTTTTTAAAAACTACATTCTTACTGTTTTGGCTTGTTCTTTCAAAAATACATTATCAGTATAGTATTTTACTATCTAAGAAAATCATACAGAATATCATTTTATCTTTCTTTGATGACTTGGAGCTTTCAGTTTAGACAGACATTCAAATTGAGCATGTATTTTTATAGCACTTACTATGCAGCACTGCATGTTCAGATTTACTTCTCTTCCACTGGACTTAAAATATGAGGTAAGTTTTTATTTTTTATTTGTTAACTGTTTGTTTACCTCCAGGATTATCGCTGGAGCTCAGTGCCCACACTATGAATCACTCCTCCTGATGGCCATATTGTCCTCTTTTTATTGGGTAGGACAGAGGGAAATTGAGAGAGGTAGGGTAAATAGGGAGGAAGAAAAGGGCCAGGTGCTGGTGCACACCTGATTGAGTGCATACAGTGTAATGCACAAGGACCCAAGTTCCAGCCCCTGGTAAAGCAGAGCTACAGGTGTCTCCCCCCATTTTAAATTTATTATCTTTATTTACTGGATAGAGACAACCAAAAATTTATAAGGAAGGGGTAGATAGGAAGGGGAGAGACAGAGAGACACCTACCGTACTGCTTCACCACTGGAAAAGCTTCCCCCTGCAGGTGGGGGGACAGGTGGGATGGAAACTGGGTTCTGGTGCATTGTGGCATGTGCACTCTACTAGGTGCACCACTCCTCGGTCCCTGCAGGTGTCTCTCTCTGTCTTTTTCCCTCATTATCTCCTTTCCCCTCTCACTTTCTCTCTGTCTCTATCCAATAAGAGAGAGAGAAGGACACCTGCAGACGTGTTTTGCCACTACCGCAGCTTCCTCCCTGCAGGTGGGGAGGGTGGGCATCCAACCTGGGTCCTTGTGAGGTCCTTCTGTTTAGTACCATGTGTGCTTAACTGGCTGTGCCACCACCTGGACTCCTGAGCTAAGTTTTATATGCCTGTACCTTAGAATAGCATACAACAGAGTTCTGAAATAGAAAGCCTGTATAAAATGAGCCAACAGTTTGTTGCTCCTGTATATGTTAAGCCACATGGCATAATTTTTAACTTAACAAGTTGATTTCCATCACACTTTGGATATCCAGCCTTTGAAATAAATATGGTAATATTTGACTTTTCATTAATATTGACATTTAACAAAAGAAACCATTTCTTTCTTTTTTTCACTGCCTCCAAGGTTATTACTGGGGCTTGGTATGAATCCACCACTCCTAGAGGCTATTTTCCCTTTTTTTGCCCTTGTTGTTTATCTTTGTTGTTGTTATTATTATTGTTGCTAGTGCTGTCATTATTGTTGGATAGGACAGAGAGAAATCAAGAGAGGAGGGGATGACAGAGAGGAGGGGAGAAAGACAGACACCTGCAGACCTGCTTCACCTCTTGCCAGACAACCCTTCTGCAGGTAGGTAGCTCCAGGCTCAGACTGGAATCCTTATGTCAGTCCTTGCACTTTGCATGAGCGCTTAACCTTCTGTGCCATGTCCCTACTCCCAGAAACCATTTCTTTTAAAGAAAATATGTACTCCCAAGCACCTTCACTATTAAAATATTATTACCACAATTGTTTCTCTCAAGTTTTAGAATCGAGAGGAAAGGGGTAATAGAGAGGGTGAGAGAAACACCTGCAGCCTTGATTCAACACTTGTAAAGCTTTTCCCTTGCAGGTGGGGGCAGAGGGCTCAAACCTGGGACTTTGTGCATTATAACATGGGCACTCAAACAGGCACACCACCACCCAGACCCGTAAACTGTAAATTTATAAGTCAGGGAGGTAGCACACCAGGTTGAGCACACATGTTATATGTTCAAGTTTGCAGTCCCCACCTGCAGGGTGAAAAGCTTCACAATTGGTGAAGCAGTACTCCAGGTCTTTTTCTCCCCCTATATCCTCCTTCCTTTCCAATTTCTCTCTGTATGTATAAAAATAAGGGTCAGGTGGGGCGCACCTGGTTGAGCACTACAGTGCTCAAGGACACTGGTTCAAGCCCCCAGCCCCCACCTCCAGGAGGAAAGCTTTACAGATGGTGAAGCAGTGCTGCAGGACTCTCTCTCTCTCCTTCTCTCTCTCCCTCTCTCTCATCTTCCCCTCCCCTGTCAATTTCTGTCTGTCTCTATCCAACAAATAAATAAAGGTAATAAAAATAAAAGCTCATAAATAATGAATAACTAAATACAATATTTAAGAAAGTATAAACTTAGTTATCTGTCTTTAGTTAATATTAAGATATTTTTTAAATGAAATGTTCTTGGAGTAGATAGGATACTGGTTGTACATAAGACTTTCTGGCCAGAGATTCTGAAGTCCCAGGTTTAACTCCTTACACCAACAAAAGCCAAGAGTTATGCAGTCTTCTAATAAAAATAAAATTTTACAAAATTTAATAAAGCAACATAACTTAAAAGCCTAGAATCTGGACAAATAAGTCCAGGTCTTAGTTACACTATCTTCAAACTGCTTGTCCTTGAAGAATGTATGGAAGTTCATCAGTTTAACTGTTTCTTTCTCTTTTCATTGATAAATTAGGAATCTTAGTCAACATGATTTTACAGTGTTTCCCTGAGTACTATATGAACTAACATAGTAGTATTTAAGATTTATAATGAGCTCTCAAATATTTGCTATTACTTTAGTAATACTAATAACATAAATGAGCTCACATTTTTGCTTCTTATATTTATTTATTTCCCCTTTTGTTGCCCTGGTTGGTTTTCACTGTTATAGTTAATATTGTAATTTTTATTAAAGTCGTTGTTGGATAGGGCAGAGAGAATTGGAGAGAGGAGGGGAAGACAGAGAGGGGAGAGAAAGATAGACACCTGCAGACCTGCTTCACTGCTTGTGAAGTCACTCCCCTGCAGGTGGGGAGCCAGTGGCTGGAACCAAGATCTTTTTGCTGGTACTTCTGCTTTGTGCCACCTGTGCTTAATCTACTGTGCTACCGCCTGGCTCCCAGCTCACAGTATTGCAAAGTACTACTGTATAAATGCATACAGTTGTATAAGCTAGGATGCAACAATTCCAAATAAACTGAGATAGTGTACCATGACTTATTTTCCTTGGATGAACATTTTTTTAAAAAAAATTTAGATGCTCAATTCCTAAGCCTTGGCAGCTTAAACAGTGATGGGCATTGCCAAATCATTATGCAATTGTTTTATTTTTTAATCAACAATTAATTGGTACAGCATAATAAATCTAAAAACTGAAAATGGGCACATTAGACAACCCCCACCTTTTTATTGAAATGACTCAACCACCACTAAATAGTGATCCTGATATTATACATCAGTGAACATCCTTGAATAGACTGGAGTAGGTCTAGGAGGATAATGTAAATTAGTCTAACTAAGTACACCCCCTTAGACATGCAACATACCTGAGATCTGCAGTGGCTGATGACGGGGGGGAGGACATCTTTAGATTCCCTGTCCAGATAGTGACTCTAATCCACTTTTCATTTTGCCGTATTTATTCCCATCACCAAGTTAAAAATCTTGGAAATAAACACTTGCCTGATCAGGTGAGGTCAGTCAACTCCTTCATAAATTAAGACACAGTTGATGAAATCTTTGGATTGTATCTCCTGCATGTGTTCACCTCCTCTAGCTGATGATTATCGTTGGGCTGTAAATCCTGCATGTACTCACATCCTAGTTGATGACTATCTTTGGGCTGTAACTCCTACATGTGCTCACTTCCTCCTAGTTAATGCATATCTTTGGGCTGTAACTCGTACATGTGCTCACCTCCTCCTAGTTGATGAATATCTTTGGGCTCTATCTTGTACATGTGCTCAACTCCTAGTAGATGAATATCTTTGTCCTGTATCTCCTTCATGTGCTCACCTCCTGTAGTTGATAGATATCATAGGGCTGTGTATCTAGCATGTACTCACCTCCTGTAGTTGATGAATATCTTTGGGCTGTATCTCCTGCATGTGCTTACTTCCTACTAGTTGATGAATATCATTGGGCTGTAACTCCGGGTATGTGCTCACCTCCTCCTAGTTGACAAATACCTTTGGCCTGTATCTACTGCATGTACTCACCTCCTAGTAGATGAATATCTTTGGGCTCTATATCCTTCAAGTGCTCACCTCCTATAGTGGATGAATATCTTTAGGCTATATCTCCTGCATGTGCTCACCTACTCTAGTTGATGAATATCTTTAGGCTGTATTTACTGGCATGTGCTCACCTCCTGTAGTTGATCAATATTTTTAGGCCGTATCTCCTGCATGTGTTCACCTCCTCCTAGTTGATGAATATCTTGGGACTGTATCTCCTGCATGTGATCACAAGCTAGTAGATGAATATCTTTGGGCTGTATCTCCTTCATGTGCTCATCACCTGTAGTTGATGAATATCTTTGGCCTGTATCTCCTGCATGTGCTTACCTCCTCCTAGTTGATGAACTGTATCTCCTGGCATGTGCTAACCTCCTCCTAGTTGATGAATATCTTTGGGCTGTATAAACTGGCAGGTGCTCAACACCTAATTGATGAATATATTTGGGCTGTATATCCTGGCATGTGCTAACCTCCTCCTAGTTGATGAATATCTTTGGGCTGTAACTGCTGCATGTGCTAACCTCCATCTAGTGGATGAGTATCTTTGGGCTGTAACTCCTGGTATGTGCCGACCTCCTAGATGATGAATAACATTGAGCTGTATATCCTGCATGTGATCACCTCCTCTAGCTGATGAATATCATTGGGCTGTTTCTCCTGCATGTGGTCACCTACTCTAGTTGATGAATATCTTTGGGCTGATTCTCCAGGCATGTGATCACCTCCTCTAGTTCATGAATATCTTTGGGCTTTATCTCTTGCATGTGCTAACCTCCTCCTAACTGATGAATATTTTGGGCTGTATCTCCTGCATGTGCTCACCTCCTCCGAGTTGATGAGTATCTTGGGACTGTATCTCCTGCATGTGATCACCAACTAGTAGATGAATATCTTTGGCCTGTATCTTCTTCATGTGCTCATCTCCTGTAGTTGATGAATATCTTTGGCCTGTATCTCCTGCAAGTGCTCACCTCTTAGTTGATGAATACCTTTGGGCTGTATCAACTGGCATGTGCTCACCTCCACCTAGATGATGAATACCTTTGGACTGTAACTACTACATTTGCTCACCTCCTCTAGTTGATTAATATCATTAGGCTATATCTCCTGCATGTGCTCACTTCCTCCTAGTTGATAAATATCTTTGGGCTGTATCTCCTGCGTGTGTTCACCACCACCTAGTTGATATATATCTTTGGGCAGCATCTCCTGGTTCGTGCCAACCTCCATGGTGATGAATACCTTTGATCTGTATATCCTGCATGTGCTCACCTCCTCTAGCTGATGAATATCATTGGGCTGTATCTCCTGCATGTGGTCACCTACTCTAGTTGATGAATATCTTTGGGCTGAATCTCCAGGCATGTGATCACCTCCTCTAGTTCATGAATATCTTGGGGCTTTATCTCCTGCATGTGCTCACTTCCACCTAGTTGATACATATCTTTGGGTTGTATCTCCTGCATGTGCTCACCTCCTCCTAGTTGATGAATATCTTGGGACTGTATCGCCTGCATGTGATCACCAACTAGTTGATGAATATCTTTGGCCTGTATCTCCTGCATGTGCTCATATCCTCCTAGTTGATGAATATCTTTGGGCTGTATCTCCTGGCATGTGCCCACCACCTAGATGATGAATATCTTTGGGCAGTATCTACTGGCATGTTACACCTCCTCTAGTTAATGAATATATTTGGACTGTATCTCCTGCATGTGCTCACCTCTTAGTTGATGAATAGCTTTGGGCTGTATCAACTGGCATGTGCTCACCTCCACCTAGATGATGAATACCTTTGGGCTGTAACTACTGCATGTGCTCACCTCCTCTAGTTGATTAATATCATTAGGCTATATATCCTGCTTGTGCTCACTCCCTCCTACTTGATAAATATCTTTGGGATGTATCTCATGCATGTGCTCACCTCCACCTAGCTGATATATATCTTTGGGCTGTATATCCTGGCTTGTGCCAACCACTTAGATGATGAATAACTTTGAGCTGTATATCCTGCATGTGCTCACCTCCTCTAGCTGATGAATATCATTGGGCTGTATTTCCTACATGTGCTCACCGACTTTAGTTGGTGAATATCTTTGGGCTGTATATCCAGGCATGTGCTCACCTCCTCTAGTTCATGAATATTTTGGGGCTATATCTCCTAGCATGTGCTCACCTCCTAGTAGATGAATATGTTTGGGCTGTATCTCCTGGCATGTTGTCACCTCCTCTATTTGAGGGTTATCTTTGGGCTGTATCTCCTACATGTGCTCATATCCTAGTTGATGAATAATTTTGGGCTCTAACTTCTGAATGTGCTCACCTCCTTCTAGTTGATGAATATTTATGGGCTGATTATTCGACATGTCCTCACCTACTAGAATATGAATATATTTGAGCTGTATCAGCTTCATGTGCTCACCTCCCGTATTTGATGAATATCTTTGAGCTGTAACTCCTTCATGTGCTTACCTCCCATAATTGATGAATATCTTTGGCCTGTATCTCCTGGCATGTGCTCACCTCCTCTAGTTGATGAATATCTTTGGGCTGTATCTCCTGGCATCTGCTCACATCCTCTTAGCTGATATCTTTGGGCTGTATCTCTGGCATGTGCTCACCTCCTCTAGTTGATGAATATCTTTGGGCTGTATCACCTGGCATGTGCTCACCTCCTAGTTTATGAATATATTTGGGCTATATCTCCTGGCATGTTGTCACCTCCTCTAGTTGATGAATATCTTTGGGCTGTATCTAATGGCATGTGTTCACCGCCTCCTAGTTGATGAATATATTTGGGCTGTAACTCCTGCATATGCTCACCTCCTCCTAGTTGATGAATATCTTTGGGTAGTTTATCCCAAAGGTGGCATGTTCTCACCTCCTAATAGATTAATATATTTGAGCTGTATCTCCTTCTTGGGCTCAGATCCCGTATTTGATATATTTCTTGAGGCTGTATCTCCGGTATGTGCTCACCTCACCTAGTTGATGAATATCTTTGGGCTGTATCTCCTTCATATGCTCACCTGCTAATTCATGAATATGTATGGGTGGTATCTCCTGCATGTTCTCACCTCCACCTAGTTGACGAATAGCATTGGGCTGTATCTCCGGGCATGTGCTCACCTCCTCAAGTTCATGAATATATTTGGGTTGTTAATCTGGTTGTGCTCACCTCCTAGTAGATGAATATCTTTGAGCTGTATCTCCTTCATGTGCTCACCTCCCGTACTTGATGAATATCTTTGGGCTGTATCTCCTGCAGGCGCTCACCTCCTCTAGTTGATGAATATCTTTGGTCTGTATCTCCTGGCACGTACTCACCTCCTCTAGTGATGTATATCTTTGGGCTGTACCTCTTGGCATGTGCTCAACTGCTAGTTAATGAATATCTTTGGGCTGTATCTCCTGGCATATGCTCAACTCCTAATTGATGAATATCTTTGGGCTGTAGCAACTGGCATGTTGTCACCTTCTCTAGTTGATGAATATATTTGGGCTGTATCTCCTGCATGTGCTCATCTCCTAGTTGATAAATATCTTTGGGCTGTATCTACCACCATGTGCTGACATCCTCCTAGTTGATGAGTATCTTTGGGCTGTAACTCCTGCATGTGCTCACCTCCACCTAGTTGATGAATATCTTGGAACTGTATCTCCTGCATGTGATCACCAACTAGTAGATGAATATCTTTGGTCTGTATCTCTTTCATGTGCTCATCTCCTATAGTTGATGAATATCTTTGGTCTGTATCTCTGGCATGTTACACCTCCTCAAGTTGATGAATATCTTTGGGCTGTATCTCCAGGTATGTGCTCACCTCCTAGTTGATGAATATCTTTGGGCTGTATCTCCTGGCATGTTGTCACCTCCTCTATTGATGAATATCTTTGGGCTGTATCTCCTACATGTGCTCACCTCCTAGTTGACAAATATCTTTGGGTTTTATCTCCTGCAGGTGTTCACCTCCGCCTAGTTGATGTTTATCTTTGGACAGTATCTCCTGGCATGTGCTCACCTCCTCCTAGTTGATGAATATCGTTGGGCTGTATCCTGGCTTGTGCTACCTCCTAGTTGATGAATATATTTGGACTGTATCTTCTGGCATGTGCTCACATCCTCCTAGTTGATGAGTATCTTTGGACTGTAACTCCTTCATGTTCTTACCTACACCTAGTTGATGAATATTTTTGGGATGTATCTCCTGCATGTGCTTACCTCCTAGTTGGTGAATATCTTTGGGCTTTATATCCTTGATGTGCTCACCTACTAGTTGATGAATATGTTTGTGCTGTATCACCTGTATGTGCTCACCTCCTGCTATTTGATGAATATCCTTAAGCTGTATCTCCTGCATGTGCGCACCACCTCCTAGTTGATGCTTATCTTTGTGCTGTATCTCCTTCATTTGCTCACCTCATAATTGAATATTTTTGGGCTATTTCACCAGTATTTGCTCACCCCCATTATTTGGTGATTATCATTGTGCTGTATCTCCTGCATGTGCTCACCTCCTAGTTGACAAATATCTTTGAGCTGTACCTCCTGAAATGTGCTCACCTCCTGGTTGACGAATATCTTTGAGCTGTATCTCCTGGCATGTGCTCACCTCCTAGTTGATGAACATATTTGGGCTGTAACTCCTGGCAAGAGCTCACCTCCTCTAGTTCATGAATATATTTGGGCTGTATCTCCTGGCATGTGCTCACCTCCTCTATTTGGTCAATATCTATGGGCTGTATCTCCTGGCATGATCTCACCTCCCCTAGTTGACTAAAATCTTAGGGCTGTATCTCGTTTATGTGCTCACCTCCTCTATTTTGGTGAGTATCTTTAGGCTGTATCTCCTGGCATGTGCTCAATACTACTTGATGAATCTTTGGGCTATATCTCCCTGCATGTGCTCACCGCCTCCTAGTTGATGAATATATTTGGGCTGTAACTCCTTCATATGCTCACCTCCTCCTAGTTGACTAAAGTATTTGGGCTGTATCTCCTGCATGTGCTCAATTCCTAGCTGATGTATATCTTTGGACTTTATCTCCTGGCACGTGCTCTCCTCCTAGTTGATGAATATATTTGGGCTGTAACTCCTGCATATGCTCACCTCCTTCTAGTTGATGAATATCTTTGGGCTGTTTATCCGGAATGTGCTCACCTCTTAGTAGGTGAATATCTTTGAGCTGTATCACCTTCATGGGCTCAGATCCCGTAGTTGATATATGTATTGAGCCTGTATCTCCGGTATGTGCTCACCTCCACCTAGTTGATGAATATCTTTGGGCTGTATCTCCTTCATGTGCTCACCTCCTAATTGATAAATATATATATGTGTTATCTCCTGCATGTGCTCACCTCCTCTATTTGGTGAATATCTTTGGGCTGTATCTCCTGCATGTGCTCACCTCCACCTAGTTGATGAATATCTTTGGGCTGTATCTCCTGGTATGTGCTCACCTCCTCAAGTTCATGAATATACTTGGGCTGTATCAAATGGCATGTGCTCACCGCCTCTTAGTTGATGAATATCTTTGGGATGTTAATCCGGTTGTGCTCACCTCCTAGTAGATGAATATCTTTGAGCTGTATCTCCTTGATGTGCTTACCTCCAATAGTTGATGAATATCTTTGGGCTGTATCTCCTGCAGGTGCTCACCTCCTCTAGTTGATGAATATCTTTGGGCTGTATCTCCTGGCATGTGCTCACATCCTCCTAGCTGATATCTTAGGGCTGTATATCCTGGCATATACTCACCTCCTCTAGTGATGAATATCTTTGGGCTGTATCTCCTGGCATGTGCTCAACTACTAGTTGATGAATATATTTGGGCTGTAACTCCTGGAATGTGCTCACCTCCTCTAGATCATGAATATCTATGGGCTGTATCTCCTAGCAAGTGCTCAGCTTCTCTATTTGGTGAATATCTTTGGGCTATATCTCCTGGCATGAGCTCCCCTCCACCTAGTTGACTAAAATATTTGGGCTGTATCTCATGCATGTGCTCAACTAGTTGATGAATCTTTGATCTGTATCTCCTGGCATGTGCTCACCTCCTAGTAGATGAATACATTTGGGCTGTAACTCCTGGCATGTGCTCTCCTCCTCTAGTTCATGAATATATATGGGATGTATCTCCTGGCATGTGCTCACCTCCTCTATTTGGTGAATATCTCTGGGCTGTATCTCCTGGCATGATCTCACCTCCTCCTAGTTGACTAAAATCTTTGGGCTGTATCTCCTGCATGTGCTCACCTCCATATACTTCATGAATATCTTTGGGCTGTATCTCCTGGCATGTGCTCACCTCCTAGTTATATGAATATATTAGGGCTCTATCTCCTGGCATGTTGTCACCTCCTCTAGTTGATAAATATCATTGGGCTGTATCTAATGGCATGTGCTCAACGCCTTCTAGTTGATGAATATATTTGGGCTGTAACTCCTGCATATGCTCACCTCCTCCTAGTTGATGATTATCTTTGGGCTGTTTATCCGGCATGTGCTCACCACTTAGTAGATGAATATCTTTGAGCTGTATCACCTTCATGGGCTCAGATCTCGTAGTTGACATATGTATTGAGCCTGTATCTCCGGTATGTGCTCACCTCCACCTAGTTGATGAATATCTTTGGGCTGTATCTCCTTCATGTGCTCACCTCCTAATTGATGAAAATGTATGTGCGGTATCTCCTGCATGTGCTCACCTCCTCTATTTGTGAATATCTTTGAGCTGTATCTCCTGCATGTGCTCACCTCCACCTAGTTGATGAATATCATAGGGTTGTATCTCCTGGTATGTGCTCACCTCCTCAAGTTCATGAATATACTTGGGTTGTATCAAATGGCATGTGCTCACCGCCTCCTAGTTAATGAATATCTTTGGGATGTTAATCCGGTTGTGCTCACCTCCTAGTAGATGAATACCTTTGAGCTGTATCTCCTTCATGTGCTTACCTCCAATAGTTGATGAATATCTTTGGGCTGTATCTCCTGCAGGTGCTCACATCCTCCTAGCAGATATCTTTGGGCTGTATATCCTGGCATATACTCACCTCCTCTAGTGATGAATATCTTTGGGCTGTATCTCCTGGCATGTGCTCAACTACTAGTTGATGAATACATTTGGTCTGTAACTCCTGGAATGTGCTCACCTCCTCTAGATCATGAATATCTATGGGCTGTATCTCCTAGCAAGTGCTCACCTTCTCTATTTGGTGAATATCTTTGGGCTGTATTTCCTGGCATGAGCTCACCTCCTCATAGTTGACAAATATTTGGGCTGTATCTCCTGCATGTGCTCAACTAGTTGATGAATCTTTGATCTGTATATCCTGGCATGTGCTCACCTCCTAGTTGATGAATATATTTGGGCTGTAACTCCTGGCATGTGCTCTCCTCTTCTAGTTCATGAATATCTATGGGCTGTATCTCCTGACATGTGCTCACCTCCTCTATTTGGTGAATATCTTTGGGCTGTATCTCCTGGCATGAGCTCACCTCCTCCTCCTATTTGATTAATATCTTTGTGCTGTATCTCTGCATGTGCTCACCTCGTCTATTTGGTGAATATCTTGGTGCTGTATCTCTTGGTATGTGCTCAACTCCTAGTTGATGAATATCTTTGGCCTATAGCTCCCTGCATGTGCTCACCCACTAGTTGATGAATATCTTTGGGGGGTATCTCCTGCATATGCTCACCTCCCCCTAGTTGATTAAAATCTTTGGGGTGTATCTCCTGCATGTGCTCACCTCCACCTATTTGATGAATATCTTTGGTCTGTATCTCCTGGCATGAGCACACCTCCTTTAGTAGATGAATATCTTTGGGCTGTATCTCCTGGCATGTTTTCACCACTTGTTATATGAATATATTAGTGCTATATCTCCTGGCATGTTGTCACCTCCTCTAGTTGATGAATATCTTTGGGCTGTATCTAATGGCATGTGCTCAACACTTCCTAGTTGATGAATATATTTGGGCTATAACTCCTGCATATGCTCACCTCCTCCTAGTTGATGAATATCTTTGGGCTGTATCTCCTGGCATGTGCTCAACTCCTAGTTGATGAATATCTTTGGGCTATATCTTCCTGCATGTGCTCACCTACTAGTTGATGAATATCTTTGGGTTGTATCTCCTGCATGTGCTCACCTCCTCCTAATTGGTTAATATATTTGGGATGTATCTCCTGCATGTGCTCACCTCCACCTATTTGATGAATATCTTTGGTCTGTATCTCCTGGCATGTGCACACCTCCTCTAGTCCATGAATATCTTTGGGCTGTATCTCCTGGCATGTGCTCACCTCTTGTTATATGAATATATTAGGGCTATATCTCCTGGCATGTTGTCACCTCCTATAGTTGATGAATATCTTTGGGCTGTATCTAATGGCATGTGCTCACCACCTCCTAGTTGATGAATATATTTGGGCTATAACTCCTGCATATGCTCACCTCCTCCTAGTTGATGAATATCTTTGGAATGATTATCCGGCATGTGCCCACCTCTTAGTAGATGAATATCTTTGAGCTGTATCTCCTTCTTGGCTCAGATCCCATAGTTGATATTTTTCTTGAGGCTGTATCTCCAGTATTTGCTCACCTCCACCTAGTTGATGAATATGTATGTGCGGTATCTCCTGCATGTGCTCACCTCCTCTATTTGAATATCTTTGGGCTGTATCTCCTGCATGTGCTCACCTCCTCTAGTTGATGAATATCTTTGGGCTGTATCTCCTGGCATGTGCTCACCTACTAGTTGATGAATATCTTTGGGTTGTATCTCCTGCATGTGCTCACCTCCTTCTAATTGATTGATATCTTTGGGGGGTATCTCCTGGATGTGCTCACCAACACCTATTTGATGAATATCTTGGGGCTATATCTCCCTGCATGTGCTCACCTACTAGTTGATGAATATCTTTGGGCTGTATCACCTGCTTGTGCTCACCTCCCCCTAGTTGATTAATATCTTTGGGGTGTATCTCCTGCATGTGCTCACCTTCACCTATTTGATGAATATCTTTGGGCTGAATCTCCTGGCATGTGCACACCTCCTCTAGTCGATGAATATCTTTGGGCTGTATCTCCTGCATGTGCTCACCTCCACCTAGTTAATGAATATATTTGGGCTGTATCTAAAGGCATGTGCTCACCACCTCCTAGTTGATGAATATATATGGGCTGTAACTCTTGCATGTGCTCACCTCCTCCTAGTTGATGAATATCTTTGGGCTGTTAATCCAGTAGTGCTCACCTCCTTGTAGATGAATATCTTTGAGCTGTATCTCCTTCATGTGCTTACCTCCAAAAGTTGATGAATATCTTTGGGCTGTATCTCCTGCAGGTGCTCACCTCCTCTAGTTGATGAATATCTTTGGGC
Organism: Erinaceus europaeus; assembly: GCF_950295315.1. Taxonomy (NCBI): domain Eukaryota; kingdom Metazoa; phylum Chordata; class Mammalia; order Eulipotyphla; family Erinaceidae; genus Erinaceus; species Erinaceus europaeus. Next base: position 69,272,799 of record NC_080170.1, read on the forward strand.
TGTATCTCCTGGCATGTGCTCAACTCCTAGTCGATGAATATCATTGATCTACATCTTCCTGCATGTGCTCACTTACTTGTTGATGAATATCTTTGGGTTGTATCTCCTGCATGTGCTCACCTCCTTCTAATTGATTAATATCTTTGGGGGGTATCTCCTGCATGTGCTCACCTCCACCTATTTGATGAATATATTTGGGCTGTATCTCCTGGCATGTGATCACCTCCTCTAGTTGATGAATATCTTTGGGCTGTATCTCCTGCATGTGCTCACCTCCCCCTAGTTGATTAATATCTTTGGGGGATATCTCCTACATATGCTCACCTCCATCTATTTGATGAATATCTTTGGGCTGTATCTCCTGGCATGTGCACACCTCCTCTAGTCCATGAATATCTTTGGGTTTATCTCCTGGCATGTGCTCACCTCTTGTTATATGAATATATTAGGGCTATATCTCCTGGCATGTTGTCACCTCCTATAGTTGATGAATATCTATGGGCTGTATCTAATGGCATGTGCTCACCATCTCCCAGTTGATGAATATATTTGGGCTGTAACTCCTGCATATGCTCATCTCCTCCTAGTAGATGAATATCTTTGGGCTGTTTAACCGGCATGTGCTCACCTCATAGTAGATGAATATCTTTGAGCTGTATCTCCTCCATGGGCTCAGATCCCGTAGTTGATATTTTTTGAGGCTGTATCTCTGGTATGTGCTCACCTCCACCTAGTTGATGAATATCTTTGGGTTGTATCTTCATGTGCTCACATCCTAATTGATGAATATGTATGTGCTGTATCTCCTGGATGTGCTCAACTCCTCTATTTGGTGAATATCTTTGGGCTGTATCTCCTGCATGTGCTACCTCCACCTAGTTGATGAATATTCTGGGACTCTATCTTCAGGCATGTGCTCACCTCCTAGTTGATGAGTATCTTTGGGCTGTATCTCCTGGCATGTTGTCACCTCCTCTAGTTGATGAATATCTTTAGGCTGTATCTCCTGCATGGGCTCACCTCATAGTTGATAAATATCTTTGGGCTTTATCTCCTGCAGTTGCTCACCTCTGCCTTGTTGATGACTATCTTTGGGCTGTATCTCCAGGCATGTGCTCACATCCTCCTAGTTGATGAGTATCTTTGGGCTGTATCTCCTGCATGTGCTCACCTCCACCTAGTTGATGAATATCTTTAAGATGTATCTCCTGGTATGTGCTCAATCCACTTGATGAATCTTTGGGCTGTATCTCCCTGCATGTGCTCACCCCCTCCTAGTTGATGAATATATTTGGGCTGTAACTCTTTCATATGCTCACCTCCTCCTAGTTGACTAAAATATTTGGGCTGTATCTCCTGCATGTGCTCAACTCCTAGTTGATGTATATCTTTGGACTGTATCACCAGGCATGTGCTCACCTCCTCTATTTGGTGAATATCTTTGGGCTGTATCTCCTGGCATGATATCACCTCCTCCTAGTTGACTAAAATATTTGGGCGGTATCTCCTGCAAGTGCTCACCTCCATATACTTCATGAATATCTTTGGGATGTGTCTCCTGGCATTTGCTCACTTCCACCTATTTGATGAATATCTTTTTTCTGTATCTCCTGGCATGTGCACACCTCCTCTAGTCATTGAATGTCTTTGGGCTGTATCTACTGGCATGAGCTCACCTCCTAGTTATATGAATATATTAGGACTATATCTCCTGGCATGTTGTCACCTCCTCTAGTTGATGAATATCTTTGCGCTGTATCTAATGGCATGTGCTCAACGCCTCCTAGTTGATGAATATATTTGGGCTGTAACTCCTGCATATGCTCACCTCCTCCTAGTTGAATGAAATATTTGGGCAGTATCTCCTGCATGTGCTCAACTCCTAGTTGATGAATATCTTCGGACTGTATCTCCTGGCATGTGCTCACCTCCTAGTTGATGAATATATTTGGGCTGTAACACCTGGCATGTGCTCACCTCCTCTATTTGGTGAATATCTTTGGGCTGTATCTCCTGGCATGATCTCACCTCCTCCTAGTTGACTAAAATCTCTGGGCTGTATCTCATTCATGTGCTCACCTCAATATACTTCATGAATATCTTTGGGATGTATCTCCTGGCATGTACACACCTCCTCTAGTCGTTGAATATCTTTGGGCTGTATCTCCTGGCATGTGCTCACCTCCTAGTTATCTGAATATATTAGGGCTATATCACCTGGCATGTTGTCACCTCCTCTAGTTGTCGAATATCTTTGGGCTGTATCTAATGGCATGTGCTCACAAACTCCTAGTTGATGAATATATTTGGGCTGTAACTCCTGCACATGCTCACCTCCTCCTAGTGGATGAATATCTTTGGGCTGTATCTCCTGGCATGTGCTCAACTCCTAGTTGATGAATATCTTTGGGCTATATCTTCCTGCATGTGCTCACCTACTAGTTGATGGATATCTTTGGGTTGTATCTCCTGCATGTGCTCACCTCCTCCTAATTCATGAATATCTTTTGGGGCTGTCTCCTGCATGTGCTCACCTCCACCTATTTGATGAATATCTTTGGGCTATATCTCCCTGCATGTGCTCACCTCCTCTAGTTTATGAGTATCTTTGGGCTGTATCACCTGCATGTGCTCACCTCCCCCTAGTTGATTAATATCTTTGGGCTGTTAATCCAGTTGTGCTCACCTCCTAAAGATGAATATCTTTGAGCTGTATCTCCTTCATGTGCTTACCTCCAATAGTTGATGAATATCTTTGGGCTGTATCTCCTGTAGTTGTTGACCTCCTCTAGTTGATGAATATCTTTGGGCTGTCTCTCCTGCAGGGCTGTATCTCCTGTCATGTGCTCAACTACTAGTTGATGAATATAGTTGGGCTGTAACTCCTGGAATGTGCTCACCTCCTCTAGATCATGAATATCTATGGGCTGTATCTCCTAGCAAGTGCTCACCTTCTCTATTCGGTGAATATCTGTGGGCTGTATCTCCTCGCATGAGTTCACCTTCTCCTAGTTGACTAAAATATTTGGGCTGTATCTCATGCATGTGCTCAACTAGTTGATGAATCTTTGATCTGTATATCCTGGCATGTGCTCACCTCCTAGTTGATTAATATATTTGGGCTGTAACTCCTGGCATGTGCTCTCCTTCTCTATTTGGTGAATATCTTTGGGCTGTATCTCCTGGCATGAGCTCACCTCCTCCTAGTTGACTAAAATCTTTGGGCTGTATCTCCTGCATGTGCTCAACTCCACCTATTTGATGAATATCTTTGGGCTATATCTCCCTGCATGTGCTCACCTCCTCTAGTTTATGAGTATCTTTGGGCTGTATCACCTGCATGTGCTCACCTCCCCCTAGTTGATTAATATCTTTGGGCTGTTAATCCAGTTGTGCTCACCTCCTAAAGATGAATATCTTTGAGCTGTATCTCCTTCATGTGCTTACCTCCAATAGTTGATGAATATCTTTGGGCTGTATCTCCTGTAGGTGTTGAACTCCTCTAGTTGATGAATATCTTTGGGCTGTCTCTCCTGTCATGTGCTCAACGACTAGTTGATGAATATAGTTGGGCTGTAACTCCTGGAATGTGCTCTCCTCCATTTGGTGAATATCTCTGGGCTATATCTCCTGGCATGCGCTCACCTCCTCCTAGTTGACTAAAATCTTTGGGCTGTATCTCCTGCATGTGCTTACCTCTATATACTTCATGAATATCTTTTGGTTGTATCTCCCGGCATGTGCTAATTTCCACCTAGTTGATTAATATCTTTGTGCTGTATCTCCTGCATGTGCTCACCTTGTCTATTTGGTGAATATCTTGGTATGTGCTCAACTCCTAGTTGATGAATATCTTTGGGCTATATCTCCCTGCATGTGCTCACCTACTAGTTGATGAATATCTTTGGGGGGTATCTCCTGCATGTGCTCACCTCCCCCTATTTGATTAATATCTTTGGTCTGTATCTCCTGGCATGTGCACACCTCCTCTAGTCGATGAATATATTTGGGCTGTATCTCCTGCATGTGCTCACCACTTGTTATATGAATATATTAGGGCTATATCTCCTGGCATGTTGTCACCTCCTCTAGTTGATAAATATCTTTGGGCTGAATCTAATGGAATGTGCTCACCACCTCCTAAGTGATGAATATATTTGGGCTGTAACTCCTGCATAGGCTCACCTCCTCCTAGTTGATGAATATTTTTGGACTGTTTATCCGGCATGTGCTCACCTCTTAGTAGATGAATATCTTTGAGCTGTATCTCCTTCTTGGGCTCAGATCCCGTAGTTATTTTTCTTGAGGCTGTATGTCTGGTATGTGCTCACCTCCACCTAGTTGATGAATATATTTGGGCTGTATCTCCTTCATGTGCTCACATCCTAATTGATGAATATGTATGTGCGGTATCTCCTGCATGTGCTCACCTCTATTTGGTGAATATCTTTGGGCTGTATCTCCTGCATGTGCTCACCTCCACCTAGTTGATGAATATATTTGGGCTGTATCTCCTGGCATGTGCTCTGCTCCTCTAGTTCATGAATATATTTGGGCTGTATCTAAAGGCATGTGCTCACCACCTCCTAGTTGATGAATATATATGGGCTGTAACTCCTGCAAGTGCTCACCTCCTCCTAGTTGATGAATATCTTTGGGCTGCTAATCTGGTTGTGCTCACCTCCTAGTAGATGAATATCTTTGAGCTGTATCTCCTTCATGTGCTTACCTCCAATAGTTGATGAAAATCTTTGGGCTGTATCTCCTGCAGGTGCTCACCTCCTCTAGTTGATGAATATCTTTGGGCTGTATCTCCTGGCATGTGCTCAACTCCTAGTTGATAAATATCTTTGGGCTATATCTTCCTGCATGTGCTCACCTACTAGTTGATGAATATTTTGTGTTGTATCTCCTGCATGTGCTCACCTCCACCTATTTGATGAATATCTTTGGCCTATATCTTCCTGCATGTGCTCACCTACTAGTTGATGAATATCTTTGGGCTGTATCTCCTGGCATGTGCACACCTCCTCTAGTCGATGAATATCTTTTGGTTGTATCTCCTGGCATGTTGTCACCTCCTATAGTTGATGAATATCTTTGGGCTGTATCTAATGGCATGTGCTCACCACCTCCTAGTTGATGAATATATTTGGGCTGTAACTCCTGCATATGCTCATCTCCTCCTAGTTGAATATCTTTGGGCTCTTTATCCGGCATGTGCTCACCTCATAGTAGATGAATATCTTTGAGCTGTATCTCCTTCATGGGCTCAGATCCCGTAGTGGATATTTTTCTTGAGGCTGTATCTCCGGTTTGTGCTCACCTCCACCTAGTTGATGAATATATTTGGGCTGTATCTCCTTGATGTGCTCACCTCCTAATTGATGAATATGTATGTGCGTTATCTCCTGCATGTGCTCACCTCCTCTATTTGGTGAGTATCTTTGGGCTGTATCTCCTGCATGTGCTCACCTCCACCTAGTTAATGAATATATTTGGGCTGTATCTAAAGGCATGTGCTCACCACCTCCTAGTTGATCAATATATATGGGCTGTAACTCCTGCATGTGCTCACCTCCTCCTAGTTAATGAATATCTTTGGGCTGTTAATCCGGTTGTGCTCACCTCCTAGTAGATGAATATCTTTGATCTGTATCTCCTTCATGTGCTTACCTCCAATAGTTGATGAATATCTTTGGGCTGTATCTCCTGCAGGTGCTCACCTCCTCTAGTTGATAAATATCTTTGGGCTGTATCTCCTGGCATGTGCTCAACTCCTAGTTGATGAATATCTTTGGGCTATATCTTCCTGGATGTGCTCACCTACTAGTTTTGAATATCTTTGGGTTGTATCTCCTGCATGTGCTCACCTCCTCCTAACTGATTAATATCTTTGGGGGGTATCTCCTGCATGTGCTCACCTCCACCTATTTGATGAATATCTTTGGGCTGTATCTCCTGGCATGTGCACACCTCCTCTATTCGATGAATATCTTTGGGTTTATCTCCTGGCATGTTCTCACCTCTTGTTATATGAACATATTAGGGCTATATCTCCTGGCATGTTGTCACCTCCTCTAGTTGATGAAAATATTTGGGCTGTATCTAATGGCATGTGCTCACCACCTCCTAGTTGATGAATATATTTGGGCTGTAACTCCTGCATATGCTCACCTCCTCCTAGTTGACTGAAATATTTGGGCTGTATCTCCTGCATGTGCTCAACTCCTAGTTGATGTATAGCTTTGGACTGTATGTCCTGGCATGTGCTCACCTCCTAGTTGATGAATATATTTGGGCTGTAACACCTGGCTTGTGCTCTCCTCCTCTAGTTCCTGAATATCCTCTAGTTGATGAATATCTTTCAGCTGTATCGAGTGGCATGTGCTCACCACCTCCCAGTTGATGAATATATTTGGGTTGTAACTCCTGCATATGCTCACCTCCTGCTAGTTTACTGAAATATTTGGGCTGTATCTCCTGCATGTGCTCAACTCCTAGTTGATGAATATATTTGGGCTGTATCTAATGGCATGTGCTCATCACCTCCTAGTTGATGAATATCTTTGGGCTGTTTATCCGGCATGTGCTCACCTCCTAGTAGATGAATATCTTTGAGCTGTATCTCCTTCATGGGTTCAGATCCCGTAGTTGATATTTTTCTCAAGGCTGTATCTCTGGTATGTGCTCACCTCCACCTAGTTGATGAATATCTTTGGGCTGTATCTCCTTCATGTGCTCACCTCCTAACTGATGAATATGTATGTGTAGTATCTCCTGCATGTGCTCAACTCCTCTATTTGGTGAATATCTTTGGGCTGTATCTCCTGCATGTGCTCACCTCTACCTAGTTGATGAATATCTTTGGGCTGTATCTCCTGACATACGCTCACATCCTCCTAGCTGATGAGTATCTTTTGTCTGTATCTCCTGCATGTGCTCACCTCCTAGTTGTTGAATATATTTGAACTGTATCTCCTGGCATTTGCTCACTTCCTAATTGATGAATATATTTGGGCTGTAACACCTGGCATGTGCTTACTTCCTCTAGTTTATCAATATCTATGGGCTGTATCTCCTGGAATGTGCTCATCTCCTCTATTTGGTGAATATCTGTCTCTGAGTCTGTCTCTGTCTACCGCACTGACGCTAAACTGGCCTGCTGTGGCCCCGAACGTTAATGACAAATATCCATCACTTAATGATGGATGGTCTTTTTGGCCAATAACAGACCACCCCATCATCTGTTTGGGACTCTAGTAGGGGAACCTTGGATTTCCATATAGATATGATGGGCCTGGACCTTTACTAGATCCCTCTATCCATCATCAGTGGTCACTTCCATCAGGAACATCATCATAAGCCCCCTCATGGGGCCTCTCCAGAACCTTGCCCTCACAGTAGAGCAGCAATGGCAGGGACTACACCACTCTCCAAAAGGAGACTGGGTCATCCTGCTCTGCCACTCAGGGAATACTAGTCCTGAAATTAGTGAAACCTAGAATGTTCCCAGTTGTTACCAGAGGCTGTGAGCTCAGACTCACAGCTAAATGTGAATATAAATACACCTTGTGTCTGATCGACGAGGTAAACAGTTAATTGTCTTTGTATACTTTTTCAAGTTTGGGAGCTACTCTTTGCCTTAGTCCAGCTTTCTAGCCCTATTCTCAGTTCTGATTACATTTCCCCAATGATTTTACTCCATCTGCATGTTAGCTATCAAGCTTAAACAGAAATGACTAATGTTAGGGGGAGTCGGGTGGTAGCACAGAGGGTTAAGCGCAGGTGGCACTAAGCACAAGGATCAGTGTAATGATCCCAGTTCGAGCCCCTGGCTCCCCACCTGCAGGGAAATAGCTTCAGAAACGGTGAAACAGGACTGCAGGTGTCTATCTTTCTCTCCCCTTCTTTGTCTTCCCCTCTTCTCTCCATTTCACTCTGTCCTATCCAACAACAACGAGATTAACAACAACTACAACAATATAACAACAAGGGCAACAAAAGGGTATAAATAAATAAATAAATAATAAAAAAATTAAAAAAAGAAATGACTAAAGTCATGGGTCCTAAGGAACATATCTAAAATATACTTCCTAGCTTCTCTCTACCTAAGATGCCTATTCTCATAGGTTCTATTCCTACTTCTTGGTGGCTGTTTATTGTTCAGTTTTATTAGTTTGTCTTGTTTTGTTTCTTGCTGCCTTTCAACCACCAAGTTGCAGGTACTACTATGATGCCATTCTGACGTCCCTGGGCAGTGGACCTTATCTATGTGTCCTGTAGACATCAATGTGTCACCTCTCCAGAGCCCTACCCCACCAGAAAAAAGATAGAAACAGGCTGGGGGTATGGATCAACTACCAGTGCCCATCTCCAGTGGAGAAGCAATTACAGAAGCCAGAACTTCCATCTTCTACACCCTCAAAAGAATGTTGGTCTATACTCTATACCACCAGAGGCAGAGCAATAGTAGGGCAAAATGGCCAGCAGGCTCTAAACTCCTATTCTGTCAAAGGAAGGAGTGAAGAGAGGGAAAATGGGAAGGATATTCTGAAGTAGCAATAGGTGTTGGTGTGACTTAGAAAGGAAGAGAACCATAGGGAAAAATGGGATATATATAAATATATATATATATATATATATGTATATATACAGTTATATAAATAATAGTCAACCCATATCTTTGACCTCTGGAAAACAGCAGCATATTCCAATGGAGGAAATTGGGACACAGAACTCTTGGGGTGGAGACGATACAGAATTAGGTATAGAATGGAATACTACTTACTTACTAAGAAAGATGAATTCATCTTCTTCACCTCATCTTTGATGGAGCTTGAAGGAATTATGTTAAATGAGATAAACCAAGAAGAGAAGGATTAATATGGCATGATCCAACTCATGGACAGAAGTGGAGAAATAACTTGAGTGGTCTAGTTGCCATTATATTTTATGATCTCTCTGAATTATTACCAGAGACCTAAATGAGACTATGGACCAATTTATTATCTTACAGAAATGTGACAGATAGGGAGTCGGGCTGTAGCGCAGCGGGTTAAGCACAGGTGGCGCAAAGCACAAGGACCGGCCTAAGGATCCCGGTTCAAACCCTGGCTCCCCACCTGCTGGGGAGTCGCTTCACAGGCGGTGAAGCAGGTCTGCAGGTGTCTATCTTTCTCTCCTCCTCTCTCTTTTCCCCTTCTCTCTCCATTTCTCTCTGTTCTATCCAACAACAACAACAATAACTACAACAATAAAATGGGAATAAATAAAATAAATAAAAAAAGAAATGTGACAGATGACTTAATACTTTATTTACAAAAAAGTGCTACCTTGAGATCCATGAAACATGTTCCTTAGCTGGAAATAGTCTAGATTATATTTACGAATGCCTGTTTGGTGAGACTTTTTAAAAACTTGTTTGGCTGTTTACTTGTTTTTCAAGAGTACTGCTTAGCTCTGATTTATGATGGTGCTAGGGACTGAATCTCAGAACTCTGAGCCTCGGGTATGAAAGTGTTTTAAATAACCATTTTGCTATGTCTTCAACCACTTTATAAGTTTTTTTTTTAACATTGTTTTATGGATTGGGCAAAGAGCAATGGGGAGAGAGATGGAAATAGAGAGACAGCTATATCACAGTTTCATGATTCTTTCCCTCTGTAGGTGGGGACTGGGGGCTTGAACCAGATCTTTGTCCATGGTAACATGGACACTTAACTAGGTATTCCACTTCTTTTTTATATTTTATTTATTTAATAATAAGAAAGATAGGAGGAGAGAGAAAGAACCAGACAGCACTCTCGTACATGTGCTGACAGGTATCGAACTCAGGACTTTATACTTGAGAGTATACTTTATTTACTACGCCACCTCCCAGACCACCCAGGTATACACTTCATGCACTCTTCCTTTCATAACCTTTTTAAAGTGATTATTATGAACAAAAGTATTTCAATTAAACTAATTTTTATTTTACTATATATATTTTCTTTTTTTTTTCCTCCTCCAGGGTTATTGCTGGGCTCGGTGCCTGCACCATGAATCCACCGCTACTGGAGGCCATTTTCCCCCCTTTTGTTGCCCTTGTTGTAGCTTCGTTGTGGTTATTATTATTGCCCTTGTTGACACAATTCGTTGTTGGATAGGACAGAGAGAAATGGAGAGAGCAGGGGAAGACAGAGAGGGGAGAGAAAGATAGACACCTGCAGACCTGCTTCACCGCTTGTAAAGCGACTCCCCTGCAGGTGGGGAGCCGGGGGCTCGAACCGGGATCCTTACTCCGGTCCCTGTGCTTTGCGCCACATGCGCTTAACCCACTGCACCACTGCCTGACCCCCATATATTTTCTTTTTTAGGTTTTACTTTACAAAATTTAAGAGAAACCAGAGCACTACCAGTTGCACTATCTCATACATACCTCTTTTCTGTACAGTTAATAAGCCATTGTATCAAAGCAGTTAATATACATAGTTAGGTTCAAGCAAATCATTTAATTAGGTCTTTATAACCTGCTAGGTCAGATGGGAAAAAAAAACTTGATACATAGTATTAATGTGTGTTTTCATAACTGACTGAATAATTATACCCAGTGGTGATTTTAATGAATTTGTGTCAGCCTGAAGGAAGTTTTTCAGATGATATACCACAGGCACTTGCCCTTGACCTTGTCTGATATGAACAGATTTATCAATGAGTGAGATCAAGCTATCAGTAGAAATGCTTATAGAAAATCAGTTACTTGCAATACAGAAAAGTGAGTAAATGTATTGGGTAACAAGAGCAGCATGAAGAAGTTTTTAACTAAAAGATTAACAAAATCTATCAGTATGTAATTTGGTTGGAATAATTGTGAGAACCTGACTTGTAACCAAACTTCCAGTTGTATAGATTCATTTTGAGGGGCATATAATTCAGCAATAGTACTTACAAGAAAACACAGGGAGGAACATTTCCTGGAGGTGCATCAATGGTACACTATAATAATAAGAAGAAGCAGGAGATAAGAAAGAAGAAAATTAAGGCTATATTAATAAATTCAGGGTCGAATAATTGATTCTTGTTTAAATTACCATACTCAGTTCTGATCAACAACATTTTAAGGACTATATAAATGCACAGATTACAGAATTTGCCTGCAACTTACATGGTAACAACTTAGTTACCTCATACTCAAAAAAAAAACTGAAAGAACTGAGGAACTCTTAACCTGAAAATGACTATATTTGATGGCTATATTAGAATAGTATGGGGAGTTGAGTGGTAGCACAGCGGGTTAAGTGCAGGTTCAAACCTCCAGCTCCACACCTGCAGGGGTGTCACTTCACAGGCTGTTAAACAGGTCTGCAGGTGTCTATCTTTCTCTCCCTCTCTCTGTCTTCCCCTCGTCTCCATTTCTCTTTGTACTCTCCTACAACTATGACATCAGTAACAACAATATATACTACAATAATAATAACTACAACAATAAAACAACAAGTGATTAAAAAATGGTTGTCGGGAGTTGGGTGGTAGCACAGTAGGTTAAGTGCACGTGCGGCAAAGTGCAAGGACTGGCATAAGGACTGGCATAAGGATCATGGTTCAAGCCCTGGGTCTAAAAGGGAAAATAAATAATAAAATATTTTTAAAGAAATATACAAAAAATGGTTGTCTTGTATACTAAGAATGCAACTGTCTCTTTAAAAACATTATTTTTGTTATAACCTAGGGTGGAAAAGATCACAGCATCACTCTGCATTTTTATTGTCATTAATGAAATCCTTGGCAAGTCACATGGTCTATTTTTTTCTAATTATTTCTAGTAATCTCTCTGATGCTTATTCTGTTCCCTTAGAATAGGATTTTAATTTCTCAGGCTCTCTTTACTAAGTCTATATTAATTCACAAAAAAAATTGCATCGAGTGGCCTGGGGTAGCACAGTGGATGGAGCACTGGACTTAAAAGCATTCCATCCTGAGTTTGATCCCCAGAATCTCATGTGCCAGAGTGATGCTCTGGATTGATTTCTTGTAAGTAATTTCTTCTTTTTTTAAATTTTGTCTGTATTTTTAAAATTAAAATATTCTTTTGTGGAGGAAGGACTATTTTGAATGGACCAAAGAGACTTAATTAAAATTCTGCAAGACATAATGAGGTATATTTTAGTTAAAAGAAGAACTACCTTAATGAGAAATTTTCAAAGATGGCAATATCTTTGTAAAAGGAAATGTGAAATACTATTTCCGGTGATGCTGACCCAAGTCAGGAAACACTGAAATGACATTGTTCTATGTGGTCAAGACTATAATATGCTTTGGTGGTGGGTGTGGTGTAGAACTATACATTGTAAACTTAAAATCTTGTAACATACTATCAATAACAGATAAAAGAATTTTAAAAGACTGTAATCTGAAAAAGGCAACTCTACTAAGAAAAAGGTAGCTGGCTAATCTATCATTTCACAGTGAAGCCTTTTAATATCCTTAATAGGTATTAATGTACCTATAAGTATTTCTAATAAAACAATCGTGTAATGATGGCCCAATAGGTAGATCATGCATTTTATCATGCACAGGGACCTGGGTTTGAATCTTGAGCTACCATATGTGAGTGTCTACAGAGTGGAATCCCAAAGAGCTGTGAGGTGCTGTGGTATCTTTCCTTTTCTCTCCTGGCCCCTCACCCTCTATCAGATGTGCAGAACACTGGCCCATGGGGCTGTATTAATTTTGTGAAATCATTTGGTATGGCCATGCAAAGTTAACCTCGTCTTTTTTCATAACAACACTGAGGGGTAGTTTTTAAGTTGATAATATTGTATGACCCATGAATGATGTTACAAATGTCCATATGACCCTTGGCATAGAAAAAAAACTTTCCCACATTTAATCCTGAAAAAATGAAAAAGAAAAGGAAGAAAGAAAAAAGAGAAAAAAGAAAAAGAAATGACTTCCAGGAGTGGTATAATCATTGCTGGCAGCATGAGTATAGTCACAGCAATAATCCAGGTGACAACAAATAAAAATGTGTAATGAATACATGAATGTATGCATTTGGAACTGGAAAGTAGAGGGGGCCAGATGATGGCACAGCTGATAGAATTAACATGCTATGATGTACAAGGACCTGGGGATCAAGCTCCTGGTCCCCACCTGTGGTGGGAAGGTTCTCAAGCAGTGGAGAAGTACTGCAGATTTCACTCTCCTCTTCTTAAACCCCTTTGTGTTTTTCTGTGTCAAAAAATAAATATCAAAATAATAAAAAAACTTGGGGGGAAGAAGAGGAAACTAAAGTATGAATAGCATTAATTGGGCTATTTATATTTATTTGCCCTTTGTTGCCCTTTTTATTGTTGTAGATATTATTGTGGCTGTTAATGATGTTGTCATTGTTAGATAGGACAGAGAGAAATGTAGAGAGTAGAGGAAGGCAGAGAGGCGAAGAGAAAGACACCTGCAGTCCTGCTTCACCACCTGTGAAGCATCTTTCCTAGAGGTGGGGGGCAGGAACATGGGTCCTTGTGCATAGTATAAGTGTGCTTAACCTGGTGTGCCACCTCCAGACCCCGTAAATCCACTTTATCTTGTGGTCTAACCATACAATTTGTCCCATCTGAATAGCACTAGGCCTCAAGACAACTATAAAATGTCTCTGCCAACTTTTTTTCTTTTTGGAATTTTAAATTAAAAAATTTTATTTGTGACTAATAGTAGGTTACAAGATTGCAAGATTACAGTGCATAGTTACACACCACACCAGGGTTTTTGGTCCCTGGTCCCCAGAGGCCTGTGGCCAGGCAGTGGCACCTATGCACAGACTCCCCCTCAGCCCAAGACCTGGCTCTCCAGGCCGCTGTGCTGCTAGGCCTCCCCAAGGAAGGCCCCCAACCCAACCACCTGGTCCCCAAAGTGGGAACAGCCATAGTCTAACCTGCACAAAGGCCCCCTAGAAGAAGAGAATCCTCAGCACATAGCCCTCAAAATGGCGGCCTTGCACCCAGAGGTGGCCTCTTGCCCAGTCCCTGCCACACAGAGCACCTGTGTGACAGAGTCTGCACCTGGCTCTTGTAGGGGTGGGGTTTTGTGACATCAGGTCAACCCCTGCCCTCCAGACTGAGCCTGTGCACTGGAAGTCCCCAAGTCCCTAGTCTATGGTTTTCATTAACAGAGGAACCTGGCTGGAAACCTGGGGAGCGCAGTTATCAGTTGCTTGCTACTTGTGGTGGGCTATTTACTTCCCATTTTTCAGTCTTATTTCTCACTTGTTCAATTTCCTGTCATCCATGTTTGTCTCTTTGTTCAACTTTCTTCTCATCAAGTTTAATCAATATGGAGACAAATAGAATATTTTGAAATTTCTCTTAAAATATCAAAATTTCTTAGACTCCATAATTCTATGACATGAGAAAGCAAGCATAGTGTAGGCCATATCTTTAATAGAGATAGATCTCCTGAGTAACATATAATGATACAAACGGAGGTATTAAACAGAGTGCACTCTAGAACATGTTTACAATTCAATAATAAATCATAGAAGGATTTCACTGCAGGAAAACACAAAATATATTTAATATCAAAAATATCAAGAAAAATGTGAAAATCAAGTAATAAATTGAAACCCCATAATAAAACAAAGCAATATTAAATAAAGTAAATGAACATATAACTAGTGTCATTACTATAAAACTATCGTAAACTACCCCGCAAGAAGGTAATGAACACAAGGTTCTCAGTTTTTCTTCTTTCATTTAGGACATCCAGTGTAACCAGGTAATTAATATGAATGAAGAAGAGCTAGGAAGTCAACTATTATATACAATCATCATAAGAGGAGTATATTTACATATGTTGAAAATACACTATAATAAAAACAACCACAATTGTATATTTTTCAATGGTATGAATTTAACAATACAATTACTGTGAATTTTCATAAACAAAAAGGAAAGTTAAGTTCAATAAGACTGGAGTAAAAAACAAATGTCAAAATGATTTTCTAAAGAATTAATTTATAATCATTTTTTAAAACCTTAAATGAATAGAGCAAAAGTTCCCATGACAGAATAAAACATAAGCAGAAAAATATCAGAAGAAATGGGCATAAGCAACAATCCCTAAACAGTAGAAACAATGCCCTGGAGCAAGTCACTTCAAGCACCAGGAACAACATACCTGCTGGGCTGTGGGAGGGAGGGAGCCAGTCTGGCCACCTGAGGCTACAGTGGCCCCTGCTGTGGGGAGAGAAATGGTCCAAGAGAGCAGGGCAGCTCAGGACCAGCTGTCCACACTGCCCAGACACTCCCCAGGCAGGACCCTGGGAGGATACAGGGAGGATTCTGATAGGCCACCTTATTATGACATCACAATGAGCCCTGCCTCAGCCTGAGCTGCTCTACAGGATGACTGAAATTTTAGTGAGTGCTTCACTAAGTAGGTCATTAAGGGGGTAATCAAGTTGTGTCACTTCACTCGTCCTTTTAAAGAAGATAACAGTTCAGTTCTAAAATAAAATTGCTGCAAAATATTGCCTGATTTTGATGTTTGATAACAAAGTCCCATTTACTCCATCTGTCTTTTTTTTTTGCCTGCCCTGTGGACTCATGGGTACTTCCATTTTTAAGGCTGGTTGTCTGTTGAAGAGCATTGTATGGAATAAGCCTCGCAACTGCTGGAAATGTGTGTATTTCACCAAACCTAAAGAACTACAGAAGAACTACTTAAAAGTAGCCTTTATTTCAGAACCATACTTGGAAACAAGAAGAATCAATTAAGGAGGGAGTCAGGAGTGACACACAGGCCCAGGATTCAAACCTCCACTCCCAGCAGCAGGAGGAAACTTTTACAAGTGAGGAAAGCAGGTCTGCAAGTGTCTCTTTTTCTGTCTCCTTCTCTATCTCTCTCTTCACCTCTCAGTTTCTTTCTGTCCTAACAAAATAAAAAGTAGAACAAAAAAAGACAGAAGCTAAAGGTCAAATTGGTGAGCTGGAAGGGTAGAAAAAGTCATTCTCTCCCATTCCAAACAACTTAATTAAGGATTCCTTCTAGCTCTTTTGTAATTACTGAAGTTTTTTTTTTTTCTGCTGTCAAAAGTATTTTAAAATGTCATCTTGAAATAGAAATGTCTCTTTGTCTCTCTTCCTTGTCTCTTGATTTCTCTCTGTCGTATAAAACTAAATAAATAAAGTGGAAAATCTTTTAAAAATATAAATAAACTAGTAGGCTGAGAGATAGCACAGTGGATAAAGTATTGGACATTTAAGCATAAGGTCCCAAGTTCAGTCCCCAGCAGCACATGTATCAGAATGATGTCTGGTTCTTTCTCTCTCTTCCAGTCATTCTCAGAAATAAATAAATAAATAAATAAATAAATAAATAAAATAAATAAATAAAACAAATGGCCAATGATGGGATGCTTGGTTTGGAACTAGTTTGGTCAAACTTCATACATAAACCTAATTGTAGTATAAAACATTTTCTTACAATTATAAAATTAACTAACCTTAAATTATATTCCAGGGTGATACATGTTAACTGTAGTGTTACTATAAATAAATGAGCACACTAAAATAAGAAATAAAAGAAGGTGGAGATGTATGTTCCAGGTCATGGGAGCACCATTTACACTCTGCTTCAATGTTACCCAAGTGAAGATTCTGCCAGGGCTGCCTGGGGGGGAGAGTGGATGACCAGCAGGATTTGAAAGTCACACAGATTTACAAGCAAAGCTACCTGAGACAAGACACCCCTACTCTCTGCATTGCTAGTGCCAGCCCAGGTTCTCTGAATTGGAGCCCATGGATAATGAGTTGTGCCACATTCCCTTGTTGTCTCCTCTTGGAGGTACTCACTTTTGCCCACACTGGACATGTTCTTATTCTTTTCAAAGCTAATGTAGTATGCAAAGAAGAGAAAGAGACCACAAAGCAGTCTGGCATAAGAGGGTGGGTCAGCACCAGGTACCTCAGATATGCCTGTTTTATCTCTAACAGACCCACCTCTCCAGTGGCAATGTATTCACAGGAATTTTTAAGAATATCACCAGGGAGGGCACCAAAGTAAAAACCCTGGGGTGAGGGTGGATATTCGGCTTCCTGGGGTGGCAGAGTTGTGTGTGGGTGGGATGGGACACAGTCTATTGGTGGTGGGAATGCTGTTTATGTACACTTCTTTTAATTTGTAGTCATATAGATCACTAAGTAATATGAGAGGGGAAAATTGTTTGTATATCTCAAACTCTTTAAAGCACAGACTGGGTTTTTTTTTTTTTAATTTATAGCCTGAGTCTTTGATAAGTTGACTCTCCCAAAATCCTAGACCAGGGAGAACACAAGCAACTGGTGGCACAGCTATATACAAAAAATGTCAAAGGACATAAAAGATGGTGATGTTGGGTATGATACAGCAAATCCGAATAAAGGGATCTTTCAAAGTTAACCCAATTCTCTAATTTCATTCCAGGTGGTTCACTTCCTATCAAAGTCCCAAAACCTAGACATAGACCAGATCCCGTAAGATAGAGCAAATGTTCACATGTATCCACAAACTAGGGCAAAATATATACCTGAAAGCAAAAGTACACAATAGTCTGCAGTGAGTCAGTATGAAGTTCCTAATGAAATAGTATCTAATCAGACTTAGAGACCTTCCTCACCTACTTCCTATTACAGTTCTCTTACTCACACCAAAGCTCACCTTATCAAATCAAGGACTGAAAAAATTGAATAAGGGCAAGAGATTGGCATACTTTAAAGATGACTCTGTAGTCACTATCAGGTCACCCATCAGCTGGGTCCCTATGCGAGAAGTCCTGAGATTCCCAAAGAGACATTATGGGCCTAGAACTCAAATAAATCCTTCTCTCCATTGTTACTGGTCATCTCTATCAGGAACAACAAAATAGACCCCTCTGTGTGCCCACATACGACCTTGCCCTCAACTTGAATCAACAATGGTAGAGAGAATGGTCCTCACACTGAAGGGAGGATGGACAACATACTCTATGCTACACCTGAGGAAGATGGGTCCCGAAATTGGGACAGCTTGGCATATTCCTACTTATGACCACAGAATGTGAGCTCAGATCTACAGGGATGCAGAGGTCACCTAGGCTCCTAAGCTGAATTTGGGCCCCAGACCAAATCAAATCAGTGGAGTTCACAGTTAACAATATTTATACCCTGTTCCCATATTAGGGGGCTACTCTCTTCTCTGATATAGCTTTTGTCCCTTTTCCAGCCATGACATAATTTCCCAGACAATAACTTGGATCCACTGGTGTATCAGATTTCAGGCTCAGGGGAAAAAAAAAACTAGTATAGCCATAGGCCCTTTGGAATTTAACTAAAATATGCCTACTAGCTCTCTACAAAATGAAGAACCCCCCCAACATTTCATCTGCACTATTCTAGCCTCTGGGTCCATAACTGGTCAATAATTTGGCTTTGTATGTTAACTCTCTTTTCAGCCGCCAGGCTCCATATGCTAGCTGGATGCCAACCAGACTTCCATAGACAGAAGAGCCCACCAATGTGTCCTGGAGCTCTGCTTCCCCAGAGACTTTCCCCACTAGGGAAAGACATAGACAGGCTGGGAGTATGGATTGACCTGTTAATATCCATGTTCAGCGGGGAAGCAATTACAGAAGCCAGACCTTCCACCTTCTGCACCCCATAATGACCCTGGGTCCATACTCCCAGAGGGATAAAGAATAGGGAAGCTATCAGGGGAGGGGATGGGATATGGAGAGCCGGTGTTGGGAATTTTTGGAGTTGTACCCCTCTTATCCTATGATTTGGTCAAAGTCTCCTTTTTATAAATACAAAAAAAAAAGAACAAAACAAACCTAATACAGATCAAAGAAAGATACCATAGTATCCAATAGTGGATTCTACTTTAAAAAATGGAGAAGACTTCCAATAAATAGCATTGCAAACAATAGAGGATATTTCACAAATGATAACACAGAAATCCACAAAATCATATGAAACTTCTACAAAGAACTATACACCACAAATCTAGAGAACTGGAAGGAATGGGCAAGTTCCTGGAAATATATGCTCTTCCAAAACTGCAACAAGAAGAAAACAAAATGTAAATGCACCAATCACAGACAGAAAAAAAAATCAAAACTGTTATTAAGAATCTTCCCAATAACAAAAGTCCTGGATCAGAGAGCTTTACAAATGAATTCTACAAAACCTTCATCAAACATTAAATACCTATACTTCTAAAGCTCTTCCACAAGATTGAAGTGACAGGAACACTGCCTTCCACTTTCTATGAAGCCCACATCACCCTGATACCAAAAGCAGATAGGGACACGCCAAAAAAGGAAAACTAAAGACCACTATCTCTGATGAACATAGATGCCAAAATATTGAACAGGAGCTTGGCCAACAAGATACAACAGTATATAAAAAAAATTGTTCATCATGACCAAGTGGGATTTATCCCAGGAATGTAAGGCTGGTACAACACACGAAAGTCAATCAATATTATTCACCACATCAATAAAAGAAAAAACAAAAACCACATGGCTATCTCAATAGCTGCTGAGAAAGCCTTTGACAAAATCCAAAACCCATTGATCAAAACACTGCAAAAAATGGGAAAGATGGGAAATTCCTCCATATAGTGGAATCCATATAGAATAAACGTACAGCCAACATCATACTCAATGAACAGAAGCTGAAAGCATTCCCCCTCAGATCGGGGACTAGACAGGGCTGTCCATCATCACAATTACTCTTCAATATAGTATTGGAAGTTCTTGCCATAGCAATCAGGCATGAGAAATAAATCAAAGGAATATAGATTGGAAGCGAAGAAGTCAATCTCTCACTATTTACAGATGACATGGTAGTATACATAGAAAAACCTAAAGAATCCAGCAGAAAACAACCGGAAGATATTAGGCAGAAAACTACTGAAAGGTGTCAGGACAGAAAGTCAATGTACAAAAATTAGTGGCATTTCTTTATGCAAGCACCAAATCTGAAGAAGAGGACACCCAGAAATCAGTCCCATTCACTGTTACAGCAAAACCAATAAAATGCCTAGGAATAAACCTGACCAAAGAAGTGAAAGTCTTGCGTACTTAAAACTATGAGCCACTATTTAAAGAAATAAAAAATGATACCAAGAAATGGAAAGACATCCAATGATCATGGATTGGAAGAATTAATATCTTCAAAATGAATATTCTTCCCAGAGCCATACAGAAATTTAACATGATACCCATCAAAGATCCACCAAGCTTCTTTAAATGAATAAAACAAAAATTATGATCATTTATCTAGAACCAGAAAACACATGGAAGTGCCAAAACTAAAACTATCTAGAGGAAAAGAAACAAATGGAGACATCACATGACCAGATCTCTAACTATATTATAAGGCCATCATCATCAAAACAGCCTGGTACTGGAACAAAAATAGGCACACAGTCCAGTGGAACAGAATTGAAGGCCCAGAACTAAACCCCTATACTTATGGACCTCGAATCTTTAATAAGGGGGCCCAAAGTATAAAATGGAGAAAGAAAGTCCTTTTCAATAAATGGTGCTGGGAAAACTGGGCTGAAACATGCAGAAGAATGAAACAGAGACACTTTATCTCACAAAAAAACAAAAATAAACTCCAGATGGATCAAGGACATGGATGTTAGACCAGAAACTATCAAATACTTAGAGGAAAACATTGGTGGAACACTTCCCCACCTAAATCTCAAGGATATCTTTGATGAAACAAACCCAGTTTCAAGGAAGACTAAAGCAGAAACAAATGAATGGGACTATATCAAACTGAAAAGCTTCTGCACAGCCAAAGAAACTACCACACAAACAATGAGATACTTCACAGAATGGGAAAAAAATCTTCATATGCCATACATCAAACAAGAGACTAAAAACCAAAATATACAAAGAGCTCAGCAAACTTAGCAACAAAAAGCAAATGACCCCATCCAAAACTGGGCAGAAGATATGAACAGAACATTCCCTACAGAAGAGATCCAAAAGGCTAACAAACACATGAAAAATTGCTCGAGGTCAGTGACTGTCAGAGAAATGCAAATAAAGACAGCATTGAGATACCACCTCACGTCTGTGAGAAACTCATACATCAAAAAGGACAGCAGAAATAACTGCTGGAGAGGCTGTGGGGACAAAGGAACACTTTTGTGCTGCTGGTGGGAATGTAATGTTGTCCAACCTCTGTGGAGAGCAGTCTGGAAAACTCACAAAGGTTAGACATGGACTTTCCATATGACCCAGCAATTTCACTCCTGGGGATATACCCCAAGGACTCCCTAACCCCCAACCATGTGTACACCTATGCTCATAGCAGCAAAATTCGTAATAGCTAAAACCTGGAAGCAACCCAGGTGTCCTACAACAGATGAGTGGCTGAGGAAACTGTGGCATATATACACGATGGAATACTATGAAGCTATTAAGAACAATGAACCCACTTTCTCTCACCCATCTTGAATATGGACCTAGAAGGAATTATGTTAAATGAGATAATTCAGAAAGATAAAGATGAGTATGGGATGATCCCACTCAAAAACAGAAGTTGAGAAAGAATAACAGAAAGGAAAACTCAAAGCAGGATTTGACTGAATTTGGAGTAGAGCACCAAATCAAAAACCCTGGGTTCAGGGTGAGGGTGGATGTTTGGCTTCACGGGATAGATGGGGTTGGGGGATGATGGGATGGAACACAGTCTTTTGGTGGTGGGAATGCTGTTTATGTACACACCTATTAATTTGTAGTCATATAAATCACTAAGTAATATGAGAAAGGAAAAACTGAATGTCTCAAACTTTTTAAAGCACAGACTGAGTCTTTTTAATACATAGGCTGAGTCTTTGATATATTAACTCTTTTAAAAGCTTAGACCAGGGAAAACAGAAGCAATCAGTGGCATAGCTATATAGAAATAATGTCATGAGGCTGGATGGTGGCTTACCTGGTCAAGCGCACATGTTGAAGTACACAAGGACCCAGGATCGAGCCCCCGGTCCCCACCTGCAAAAGGTGAGCTTTGCAAGTGGTGAAGCAGGGCTGCAGGTGTCTCTCTCTCTGCCTCTCTCCCCATCCCTCTCAATTTCTGATTGTCTCTATCCAATAAATAAATTTAATAAAAAATTATAAAAGAAAGAATGTTAAAGGACATAAATTATGGTAATGTTGTGCATGATACATTATATCTTAAGAAAGTGTTTTTTCAAAATTAACTCAATTTCCAAACACTGTGATTTTGCAATAACTCTCTATTGTCTTCTTAAACCCTAAGACAGCAGGAACCTCCCATTTCCTCTATAGAGCATATAGTTCCCACAGTCCTGGAACCTCTGGGGTAGGGCTCACTTTCCTGCATGTTTCTCTCAAGCCATAGCAAATGATAATTCATTCACCTATCCCAACCTAATCAACACAACTACTACCACCTCGGCATGCTTCACTTCAGACTGTGTCCAGAGACATCAGGCATGCAATGCCAACACTTCAGCCTCATTACTCAGGTGAGACCTTTCCTTTCATAGTATTCTCTAATTCCATTCCAGGTGGTTCAATTTCTATCAAAGTCCCAAAACCTAGATATACACCAGGTCCTGTGAGATAGAGCAAATGTTCACATGTATCCATATATTAGGGCAAAATATATACCTGAAAGCAAAAGTACGCAACAGTTTGTAGTGAGTCAGTATCAATTTCATAATGAAATAGTATCTACTTAGACTTAGATACCCTCCTCACCTACATCCTATTACAGTTCTCTCACCGACTCCAAAGCTCACCTTATCAAAGCAAGGACTGCAAAAGGTGAATAAAGGGGGAGAGACTGACATACTTTAACGATGACTCTTTAGACACTATCAGTCCATTCTATCAGCTGGAGTCCTACATTCCTAAACAGACTTCATGGGCCTAAACCTCAAATAAATCCCTCTCTCCATTGTTACCAATAATTTCTACCAGAAACAACAAAACAGACCCCTTTTGTGGGCCCCATAGGACCTTGCCCTCAACTTGAATCAACAATGGTAGAGAATGTTTCATCCTCCCTTGAGGATGGACAACATATGCGATGCTACACTGAGCAAGATGGGTCCTGAAATTGGAGCAGCTTGGCATGTTCCTACTCATGACTACAGAATGTGAGCTCAGATCTACAGGGATGCAGAGGTCACATAGGCTCCTAAGCTAATTATGGGATCCAGATAACATCAAATCAATGGGGTTTACAGTAAATATTTATACCCCCTTCTTATATTAAGAGTGCTACTCTCTACCCTGATCCAGCTTTCTGGTCCTTTTCCCAGCCATGACATAATCTCCACAGACAATAACTTGGATCCACTGGTGTATCAGATTTCAGGCTCAGGGGCAAAAATAAATAGGAAAGAAAAAACAATCAACCAACAAACAAACAAAAAAAAAACTAGCATAACCACAGGCCCTTTAGAATTTAACTAAAATATGACTCCTAGCTATCTAAAAAGTGGAGGACCCCCTAAAACTCTTCATCTGCATTATTCTAGCCCTTAGGTCCATGATTGGACAACAATTTGTTTGGCTTTGTATGTTAACTCTCTATTCAACTACCATGTTCCAGATGTTAGCATGCCAACCAGACTTCCCTAAAAAGACAACCCCAGCAATATGTACTGGAGCTCCACTTGCCCAGAGACATTCCCCACTAGGTAATGAGACATGCTTGGAGTATGGATCCAACTGTCAATGCCCTTGTTCAATGGGGAAGCAATTACAGAAGCCAGACCTTCATGCTTCTGCATCCCTCGATGATCTTGGGTCCATACTCCCAGAGGGTTAAAGAATAGGAAGACTATCAGAGGAGGGGACAGGATACACAGTTCCGGTTGTGGGAATTGTACAATGCTGCACCCCTCTTATCCTATGGTTTTGTCAATGTTTACTTTTTTAGAAATAAAAAACATTTTTTAAAAAGAAAAATAATAACAGAAAGGAAAACTCAAAGCAGGATTTGACTAAATTTGGAATAGGGCAGCAAAAAAAAAAAAAAAACCTGCGTTGAGGGTGAGGGTGGATGTTTGGCTTCACGGGGACACAGTCTTTTGGTAGTGGGAATGGCGTTTATGTACACTCCCATTAATTTGTAGTCATATAAATCACTACTTAAGTAATATGGGGGGAAAACTGATTGAATGCCTCGAAATTTTTAAAGCACAGACTGAGTCTTTTTAATACATAGGCTGAGTCTTTGATATGTTGACTCTCTTAAAAGCTTAGACCAGGGAGAACAGAATCAACCAGTGGCATGGTTATACACAAATAATGTCAAATGACATAAATTATGCTATGTTGTATATGGTACATTATATCCTAACAAAGGGATTTTTCAAAGTTAACTCAATTGCTAAGCAATGTGATTATAGCAATAACTATCTACTGTCTTCTTAAACCCTCAGACTGCAGGAACCTCCCATTTCCTCTACAGAGCATATATTTCCCCAGTCTTGGAACCTCTACAGTGGAGTTCACTTTCCTGTATGCTTCTATCAACTCAGACAAAATGATATTGAATCTGCAGATCCCAACCTAATCAATGCAACAAGTACCACCTTAGCATGGTTTATTTCAGACTGTTTCCAGAGACATCAGGCATGGAATGCCAACCCTGCAGCCTCATTACTCTGGTGAGACCTTTCCTTTCATAGAATTCTCTAATTCCATTCCAGGTGGTTCACTTCCTTTCAAAGTCCCAAAACCTAAATATAGACCAGGTCCTATGAGACAGAACATATGTTCACATGTATCCATAAATTAGGACAAAATATATACCTGAAAGCAAAAATACACAATAGTCTGCCATGAGTCAGTATAAAGTTCCTAAATAGTGTCTACTTAGACTTAGATACCCTCCTCACCTACGTCCTATTACAGTTCTCTCACTTACTCCAAAGCTCACCTTATCAAGACAAGTACTGCAAAAGCTGAATAAGGGAAAGAGACTGGCATACTTTAAGGATGACTCTTTAGTCACTATCAGGCCATTCCATTGGCTGGGGCCCTAATTGGGAAGTTCTGAGAGTCCCAAACAGACATTATAGGGCTAGACCTCATATAAATCTCTCTCTCTCCATTTACTGGTCATCTCTATCAAAAACAACAAAATAGACCCCTTTGTGGGACTCCATAGGACCTTGCCCTCAACTTGCATCAACAATGGTAGAGAATGCTCCATCCTCTGAAGGGAAGCTAGACAACATACTCTATGCTACACCTGAGGAAGATGCATTGATATTGGAGCAGCTTGGCTTGTTTCGATTGATGACCACAGAATGTGAGCTCATATCTACAGGGATGCAGAGGTCACATAGGCTCCTAAGCTGAATATGGGCCCCAGATCACATCAAATAAATGGGATTTATAGTCAACAATATTTATGCTCCTTTCCCATATTTGGGAGCTACTCTCCTCCCTGATCCAGCTTTCTGATCCTTTTTGCAGTCAAGACATCATCTTCCCAGACAATAACTGGGATATACCTGCATATCAGATTTCAGGCAGGAGGGGAGAGAAAGAAAAAAAAAACTAGTATAGCCACAGGATCTTTAGAATATAACCAAAATTGCCTACTAGCTATCTAAAAAATGGAGACCCCCCTCCTGCAACTCTTCATGTGCACTCTTCCAGACTTTAAGTTCATGATGAGTCAACAATTTGTTTGGCTTTATATGTTAAATCTCTTTTCAGACACCAGGCTCCAGATGCTAGCTGGATACCAACCAGACTTCCCTGGACAGACAACCCCACCAATGTGTCCTAGTGCCCCAATTCCCCAGAACCCCAACCCACTAGGGAAACAAAGAGGCAGGCTGCGAGTATGGATTGACCTGTCAACACCCATGTTCAGTGGGAAGAAATTACAGAAGCCAGACCTTCAAACTTCTGCATCCCTCAATGACCTTAGGTCCATATTCACAGAGGGTTAAAGAATAGGGAAGCTATCAAGGGAGAAGTTGGGATATGGAGTTCTTGTGATCAGAACTGTGTGGAGTTGTACCCCTCTTATCCTATGGTTTTGTCAGTGTTTCCTTTTTATAAATAAAATAAATAAAAACTTAAAATATTAAAAAGAAAACTCACAGATTTATTGAAAATATATACTAAACTGGCAGGCTACAAATATCAATGGCATTCCTCTATGAACACACAAAACCAGAAGAAGGAATGATACAGAAATCAATCCACATCACCATAGCAGCAAAAACAATAAAATATTTGGGAATAAAGTTAGCAAAGGAGTGAAGGACTTATACACTGAAAACTATAAATCATGCTTCAAGGAAATGGAAAACATCCCTTGCTCATGGACTGACAAGATTAACATCATCAAAATGATTATCCTGTCCAAAGCCATGTAAAGATGTAGTGACATCCCCATCATGGTACCAACAAATGAAATTGAAGACCCAGACCCAGAAATAAGGCTCCACATCTCTAGCCAACAAGTGTTTTCCAAGTAGACTCAAACCATTGAATGGCAAAAGGAGAATTTCTTCAACAAATAGCACTGGGAAAGTTAAATTGAAACATGCAAGCAGAGGAAGTTGTACCATGCTCCAAAGTCAATTGCAACTGGATCAAGGACATGGATATTGGGCTAGAAACACATGGGAGAAATCATCAGCAGGACACTTCACTACTTATGCTTCCTAAAAGTTTCCAGGGATTCAAATCTAACAGCAAAGAAAACAAAAGAAAAAATAAGCCAATGGAACTACATCAAACTGAAGAGCTCTGCAAAGCAAAGGGTACCGCCACACAAACAGAAGGGCATCTAAGGGCATGGGAGAAGATCTTTACACAATGCACAAAATAAATAAATGAACAACCCACTTAGAGAATGGGGCCAACACATGAGCAGAAATTTCACTGAGGAAGAGATCCAGAGGGCCAACAGATATATGACAAGGTGCCCAAAGTCACTGCTCATTATATAAAAACAGGTAAAGACAACAATGAGTTATCACTTTACATACACATGTGAGAATGTCATTCATCAGAAAGGACAGAAATCACAAATGTTGGAAAGGATGTGGAGAAAAAGGAACATGCAGGAGATACCCCCCAAAGGAACATGATCCAAAGACTGTAGAAAGCAATCTGAAGACTTATCAGCACACTACAAATGTACCAATTCCTCTCCTGAGGATTTGCCCAATGGAAACAGATTTACCTATCTGAATACTTATGTTCATAGCAGCACAATTTGTTAAGTATCAGGATGTGCAAGCAACCCATATGTCCAACATTAGATGAGTGGCTAAAAAAAGGTTGGTATACACAGTGTAATTCAAATCAGCTATTAAAAATGATGAATTCATCTCTTTTTGCATCCTCCTGGATGAAACATGAGGACATCACATTGAGTGAGATAAGCCAAAAAGAGAGGGACTAATATCAAATGATCTTACTTACTAGTAGGACTTCGCAGAAAGTGAAACATGAACTAAACATGGTGTACTGCACCAAAGCAGAGGACCCTATGAGGGAAGGAGAGGGAGAATAAGGAGAAAACTTTGGGGGGCTAGTACCTGGCTATCCTCCACAGGTCCTCTAAGGTCAGGGACATTCAAGTAGAACAGCAGATCATCCCATTGATTCCATGGCCAGGCATTCTCCAAAGAGTGGGGCTTTTGTGTCTTTTTTAGTTTACGATACTTTTCTGACTAGCAGGGGTATTACTGAGGTTCAGTAGCAGTATTCCCAGCAACCATTCCCCCTCCTTTTCTTTTCTTTGGCTAGAAACAGAGATGAAGAGGGAGGAAGAGAGGGGAGAGAGAAGAGACTTCTGCAGCACTGACTTTGCTCATGAAGTTTCCCCTCCTGTGGGTGAAGACCAGAGATTGCAACCAAGGTGCCTGTGCTTGGTGATGTGTGGACTCTACCAAGCGGGCCACCACCTGCACTGCCCTACTTCCTCTTTCTGATAAAGAGTGAAACAGAGAAGCAGAGAGAGAAAGGAGGAGGGAGGAAAGGAGGAAAGAAAGAAAGAAAGAAAGAAATATAGGAAGAAAGTAAGAAAGAAAAAAAAAAAGAAAGGAAGGAAGGAAATGAGCATAGCACCAAAGCTTCCTCCATTATGGTTGGGGCCAGGTGCGAATCTGAGTTGAGCACGTGGCAAAGCAGCACAGTATATAGATGAACAGTGCTGCCAAACCCTAACAGGAGAATTTAAAGCTGAGGGCCACTGAGCCATCTCAGACTGTTAGAGCACCAGCTCACAGGTCTGAGGCCCCAGATATCACTAGTTCAATCCCTAGTACAACCTTATGCCAGTGCTGAGCAGTGCTCTGGTCTCTCTTCCTGTCCCATGATAAATAACTATGTCTTTCATTTTAAAAGAGAGAGCTTACAACTGCAAAGTGCCTTGAGCCTTTAGAGAGTCTGACAGGTCCTATGTCACCAGCATCTCATGCAGCCAGAAGTGAAAGATGTGTGGGGACCAGGGATGGGGAATGGGGTGCTATGCATAGAGCAGTGGGAAGCATGTGCAGTGATGGTGGACCTCAGTAGAGGAGGACCTCCAGTCAGGAGACATACCTCCGGGGTGCTTTCTCTGTCCCATTTGGTTCCAAGCGCCATGAATAGGCTCTTTCTAGAAGCTTTCTCACTAAACAGGACACCTGGTTGTGAAATACCATGACCCAGAGACTGAGAGAACAGTGGAGGAACTGACACAGGACGTGAGTGAGGCTGGGCTGAGATCCCAGCTACTTTCTGACTCACCCAACCCTGCACTCAAGAGTCTCCATTGGTAAACCCTAAAGGGAAAGAGGGGGAGTAAAGGGGCCAGGCAGTAAGGCACCTGTCAGACTGCATACATTTCCATGCACAAAGACCTGGGTTCAAGCCCTCAGTCTTCACCTGCAGAGTCAGGAGCTTCATAAGCAGTGGATCAGTTCTATACATGTCTCTCCCTACTGCACCTGCCCACCACTGTCTTTCAAAAAAAACGAGACAAATTGGGGTTATGAACCATTCAGCAACCAATCCAAAAATAAGCTACCCACCCCCCAAGAGTAGAAGCAAGTCCACCTAGGGTAAACAGCTTAGAACCTTACTAGAAATAGCTGTCTCATGAGTCTGCAAGAAAAATGTCTCAGGCACCCAGAGGTAGTCTCTTTCTCCCTTTGAAAAGTTAGCCCTGAACAGGGAAGCCCCAAAGATGACTCAACACCCCCACCTCTACCCCCAGCCTTCCCAGAAAGAAAAGGAGACACGCAAAAGAAAGCAAACATCAGGGCCAGGTAGTAGGGCACTAGGTTGAGTGCACATGTTATAGTGCACAAGGACCCAGGTTCAAGCCCCTGGTCCCCACCTGCAGGGGGAAAGCTTTGTGAGAGATGAAGCAGGTCTGCAGTTCTCTCTCTCTCTCTCTCTCTCTCTCTCTCTCTCTCTCTCTCCCCTCTTCCTTTCAATTTCTGGCTGTCTGTCCAATAAATACGCAAAGATAATAAAAAATTTAAAAAGTAAACAATCTCTGGAAAGGGGTATCATTTAGGGTGGGTCTCATTCATTCATTCACTCACTCATCCACTTATTTTTTCCCAGAGCAATCCATTTCCCAACTCTTTTTGAAATTGTTATTTATAAAAAGGAAACACTGACAAAAAACCATTGGATAAGAGGGGTACAATCACACACAATTCCCATTACCAGCAATCCATATCCCATCCCCTCCCCTGATAGCTTTCCTATTCTTTATTCCTCTGGGATTATGGACACAGGGTCATTATGGGATGCAGAAGGTGGAAGGTCTGGCTTTTGTAATTGCTTCCCCACTGAACATGGGTGTTGACAAGGTGATCCATACTCACAGCCTATCTCTCCTTTTCCCTAGTGGGGCGGGGCTTTGGGGAGGTGGGTCTATAGGACACATTGGTAGGGTCATCTGCCCAGGGAATTCAGGTCAGCATCATGATCACCTCCCAACTCTTAATGCATCCCTTCTTACCACCCCCAGACACCTTCCCCTTTTCAATACCTCCAAAATAGGCAACAAATACACACTCACCCTCTGGAGAGAACTTGTTGCTTTCAGAAAGCCTGTGTTTCTGAAAAATGCCTCTCCTGCCAGGGACTCCAAGGTCCCAAGTATGATCGCAGGCACCACTAGAATCCAGAGCTGAGCATTCCTCTGGGAAAAATAAACTAATGAGTGGATTAATGAATGAGTGAATTAAAATTAAAGACCAAAAGTTACAAAAAAATTGTAGCCATTCAAATCAGATTCTTCTCCCAGCACCCATACACTGAGGTTTTGATTAAGTAACAGCTTAGACTTGTTGGAAAAGTGGGTTTCCCAGACATGTAAACTTCCACCCTCCAACACATTCAGGGGATCCCTCCTTTCTGTTCTTAATACTGAGGACCAGTTTTACCTGAGTCTGACCCATCAGCAGGGCAGAGGCCTTCTGAATCTTCTACACCTCCCTCCTTCCTTTAGATTTCTGGATGGGTGGGGTCCCCACTGCCCTACAGGACAGACTCAGGGAAGACACACACACACACACACACACACACACACACATAAATATTGCACCCCTACATGTCAAATTCTCCTCAGGACACCTACACACAGCACCCCAGTCCCTGATGGAGATTGTGGCCCCAAGCCTCCTCCCTCCCAGTCTGCTGACATCACAAAGGTATCAGATGGTGACCTGGCTGTCCTGAGTCTCCCTGGTGACTCTGAGCTGACAGAAGCAGGCAGGGACCAGCCCTAGGGAGTAGGCCAACCTCCAGTGGCCTGAAGTTTCATCCTCTTCCTCCCCCTGGTTCACCAATGAATATCTCCAAAAGAAGCTAGGGTACACGTTTCCTACTGGTGCCTCCAGTCCTGGTGGCTGAGGGCAGAAGGAGCCAAGAGCAGCTACCACAAGTGATGTCCCGCCTTCAGGCCCTGGGCCCTGTTGGCTGCTCCTGACCTTTGGAATGGGCTTTGTCTGAGGGTCTGGGTGCCCCACTTCCTGCAAATGCCAGAAACAGGAGGCCATTTGCTTGTGGGCTGGACTAAGTGAGTACCCCCGTAACCTGTCCCTGAGCACCACAGACTGACCCTGGCCCACAACTCGCTGACGTTTCTGCCAGCGATGGACCTGGGGCTGCTCAGTGACCTGGTCTCCCTGTACTGCTCACAGAAGGGCTCCGTGAGGTGCTGGACTACACCTTTGTATGGGTCTCCTGCTTGTTGTACCTGGACCTCAGCTGCAATGTACTAGCAGCCATGCACACAGGGCCTTCTCTCCACTGGCTGTCATGCTGCAACTCAACCTATCGCACAACCCACAGCTGAGGGCAGTGCCCTGCTGGGCCTTCACCAATGCTAGTGCCCTCAACATGTGTTCCTGTCCTTGAAAGTTCCTGCAAAACTAGATCATCTAGTGGAATCCATGAGACACCCACACATGTTGTCAACTGAAAGCACCCCCAACTCCCACTGCAGCCCAGTGACTTCTGCAGAGGAGCCTGCCTTGGAGATACAAAAAAATCTTTCCTGCCTGAAGCTTTGAGGCACCAGGACCAAGCCCTAGCACCACAAAAAGCCAGAGCTGAGCAGGGATCCAGGTAAAAAGATGAAAGAAAGAGAAAGAGGGAGAGATAATGGGAGGCAGGCTATGGAGAAGGGCAGGTTTTCAAAAGCAGCCCTGGATTATTCTGTGTAGTGAGGGCAGAGGCATGGTAGCACATGGCAAGGAGTGAAGGCTGCCTGGGCAACATCAGGGGGAGCATCACCTCTGCTGTGAACTCTATAAGGGCTCAGTCCCCTCAGTTCAGCCTCAGGCAGCCAGAAGAGAAGAGACAAAAATAGGTCACAACAGATGGCATGAAAGTCAACTCTGGCTCCATGGCACTCTGTCAATCTCTCTCTCTCACATAAACACATATATAGACACACATTTACACTCTCACACACATATAGACAAGACACATATATACAGGCACAGATATACACACATGTGCACACACCAACACACAAGAACTAACACACAAACACATGTAGACATATACACAGATATATATGCATATTCATATACATATTCATATATATACATATATATGTGTACACAAAACATATTGAAGTACACACAAACACACATGCAGACACAAATACACTCAAACATATATACACATATACTATGTGCACATAAATACACACACATGAAAATAAATATGCTTATGTAAGAACACACACACCTGCTATATTCATACAACACCCACACATGTACTGACACACAGGCACACACACAGAGATCTGTCCCATGCCAATGCCTCTTGGCATATCATGGAGCTCTTTCCCTTCCAGACTGAACTTACCCCTACCTCTGCCATGGGCCACCTAGGTAAGACTGACCTCTCACATTGCAAGGGATGTGGTGGCACCCAGGTTTGGAGAGAATAGGACACCAGGTCCTGAATGCTTGGACTATCAACATTTCTTTTTCTGTGTTTATTTGTTTATTTGTTTTGCAGGGGGTCAGCGAGGGACAGAGACTACAATACTAAAGCAATGTGGTAGGGCAGGGCTCAAACCTGGGTCACACATACAAAACACATCTAGCCAACAGAGATAACTTGCCTCACTTTGGGGAGAGGGAGCCTCTGAGAAGGGGAGTCAAGTTGCTGACCTGTGATTATATGTCCAGTGGTTGGTGGCCATGGGGGGCACCTGTCACTGTGACCTGCCCACCTGTAGGGGGATGGAGCCCACACTCAGAGGCCAGTTGGCACTTGAGAGGCAGTACTAAACAGGGTTGGTGAATCTCTATCAGATCTGGCTAAATACAGGAGCTGAGTGAGGCTGGGCTGAGATCCCTAGATTGCAGCTCCCAGCTACTTTCTGACCACCCACCCATGCCTGCCCTCAGAGTCTCCATTGGTAAACCCTAAAGGTAAAGGGGGGAGTAAAGGGGCCAGGCAGTAAGGCACCTAGCAGACTGCATACATTTCCATGCACAAAGACCTGTGTTCAAGCCCTCAGTCCTCATAGATGTCTCTCCCTCCTCCACCTGCCCACCACTGTTTCTCAAAAAAAAGGAGACAAATTGGGGCTATGAACCATTCAGCAACCAATCCAAAAATAAGCTACCCAACCCCCAAGAGGTGAAGCAAGTCCACCTAGGGTAAACAGCCTAGAACCTTCCTGAAAATAGCTGTCCCACGAGTCTGCATGAAAAATGTCTCAGGCTTCCAGACGTAGTCTCTTTTCTCTTTTTCAAAAGTCAGCCCTGAATAGGGAAGCTACAAAGATAACTCCACATCCCCACCCCTATCACCACCCTTCCCAGAAAGAAAAGGGGAGGTAGACAGAGAGAGAGAGAGAGAGAGAGAGAGAGAGAGAGAGAGAGAGACAAAAGAAAGCAAACATCGGGGCCAGGTGGTGGTGTACTATGTTAAGTGCACATATTACAGTGCACAAGGAAGGACCCAGGTTCAAGCCCCTGGTCCCCACATGTAGGGGGAAAGCTTTGTGAGAGGTGAAGCAGGTCTGCAGTTGTCTCTCTCTCCCTCTCTCTCTCCCCACTTCCTTTCAATTTTGGCTGTCTCTGTCCAATAAATACACAAAATAATAATTTTTTTAAAAAGTAAAGAATCTCTGGAAGAGTGTATCTTTTAGGGTGGGTCTCATTCATTCATTCACCCACTCATCCACTTATTTTTCCCAGAGCAATCCATTTCCCAACTCTTTTTGAAATTGTTATTTATAAAAAATCAACACTGACAAAAACCATTGGATGAGAAGGGTACAATTACACACAATTCCCATTACCAGGTATCCATATTTCATCCCTTCCCCTGATAGCTTTCCTATTCTTTATCCCTCTGGAGTATGGACCCAGGGTCATTATGGGATGCAGAAGGTGGAAGGTCTGGCTTCTGTAATTGCTTCCTTACATCCCTTCCTTACCTCCCCAGACACCTTCCCCTTTTCATCACCTCCAAAATAGCCAGCAAATACACACTCACCCTGGTGACACTAGAGAACTTGTTGCTTTCAGAAAGCCTGGGGAAGCTGAAGAGACAGCATAGTGGTTCTGCAAAACACCTCTCCTGCCTGGGGTTCCCAGGTCCCAAGTTTGATCGCAGGCACAAGAGACCAGAGAGGCTCTGGTCTGTCTTTCTCTGATTAAAATTAAAATAAAAAGGGTTACTGACACAGTGGCCTGGGAATTGGTAGTGACTGGTTCCAGTAAGCCTTTTTTTTTTTAGAAACTTTGTGCTCTGGGTGTAGAAATAATGAGGTGGTTTAGCTTTCTTTTGGCTTATCTGCAGGATGGAGTTAAACATTAAAGACCTGGGAGGAGGGGTTAAGAGCAGCAGCAGATCTGTTCCTCTCCTCTCCTTCCCTCTCTTTTCCTCCCTTTCCCTCCTCTCCCCTCCCCTACCCTCTCCTCTTCCTGATCAACTAGGAATACCACCTGGTATTCCTAGGAGACCACCTGGGACCAAAACAAGACAGGCCTAGAATGACTTCAGGAATCCACCAAATCACCAGTGAGTGCAAACACCTGTGGCTGGTGGTCAGAGAGGGGTTTAGGGGAAGATTAAGAGGCTGGTAACAGTCTGGCAGTTTATCAGTTTATCACTAGAGACACTACCTCCAGTCTATTTCAGTCTGAAGTTTTTGAATCATTTTTACTACACTCCCATTAAATGTTCCCAGATAAACTTAAAATACAGAGGAAATGCAGATGAAAGAGAGGACTGCTTCATCGTTATTTGTCCAGTTAAAACTGTTTAACAGTTAAGAACACAGAACATCACCAAACTTTGGTAGTTGGGTGCATGTGAAACTACACCCCAGTAAGTTTAAAATTTATAAACTACTATTAAATCATTACTATAAAGAAGATATTAAAAAGCATTAAATGGGGAGACAGGCAGGGAGGCAGGCTTCATCATTTTTAACACATCTTCAAAATAAATAACAAAACAACACACAACTTCTGTTTTTCTATTAAATGTGCTGTAGCCATTCTGGTTTTGATTACCCATGGAAATAGACATTTTAACTAAATTCAGTATTCATTAGTTCCTACTCGAGCAAGGCATTTTTTCATCAGGACCAGAAGTAGATATAAAGATAAGAATATTTGGTTTGAGTTGGTGTGCCCAGTGGAGTGACTGTACCTCTAGTCCCACACTGCAGAGAGGAAGCTTCATAAGTAGTGGAAAATGGCTCCAGGTCACTCTCTCTTTCTCTCTTTCCCCCTTCTGTCTTTTTACTTCTGTCCTATCATGTGAAAGAAGAGAAGAGAGAAGAGAAATGAACAGAAGAGAAGAGAAGAGAAAGAAGAGAAGATAGTTTGGTTTGTAATGACTGCAATTTTACAACATCCTTTCTCTGGGATTTAATTTATATGATGGGATGGAATGAAAATCTAAACTGAACGGGAAGCTAACACCAGATCATAGCAATTCATTTTATTATTGTGTAATATATTGATTAATATTTGGGGTTTATCTACATTGTCAAGAGATTTAGATTCAGATATAGGACAGTTCTGTATCCACCTTCTCCCCTTTGGTTGGCAGTAAAATATTGATAAAGTCTTCCCAAGTTATTCTCAGATTATAAATCATTCTATGCCTTAATTCAGAATGGGGTTTCTTTCGGTTTCATGCAATCATTCAAGCTCTACCTCCTCTTTGAAGTTTCCACAATCCTAATATGTGGAATTCCTTTATGGAGTCACTGATAGTTTTCTGCTATATGTCAACTAAATCTTTACATAGGAAATTTATTTATGACCTTAAACCCAGGATAGATCAGAGCCCCTGTTCAATGACCACAAAAGTATGTAAGTCTCCTTGTCTCTTACGTGGGGTTTATATACATATATCGAAAACAGTGTTTTCTAAGGACTCGGGAAATAGCAGGTTGTGTGCTTGGCCATGTGTGTGACCAAGCCTTGAGCCCTGAACTATATGAATGATGCCACAGCATGGGAGGGGACTGGTGCTATGGTGTCAATACCTCTGTTTCTGTATCTCCACATGAAACAGTGAGTTGTGTGATAAATTTTGCATGCATTTGATCTCAGCTCTGGAAAAAAATTGCAATAAAATACATGTAAAGAAAATACATGTAAAGAACCTTTTTTATAAAAGAATTAATCACTTCTCCCAGGCAACTCTTTCAGTATTGGGTACCCTTTTTTAAATACATTATCTTATTTTTGAGAGACATGCAGAGAGATGAAGATAGAGAGACAGAGAGAAACAACTGAGGACTGCTCCATTTAGGCTTATGGTAGTGAGGGGGATCGAGCTTGGGCAGTTCCTCCTTGCTAAATTTGGGGTACATCTTATAATATTGAGGTCTTTGCTCATGGAAGAATCTGAGGCAAGCAGTTTCCATTTTGCTGGATTTTTCAATATATAACTTAGCCTCCAAAATTAATTCT
Organism: Erinaceus europaeus; assembly: GCF_950295315.1. Classification (NCBI taxonomy): domain Eukaryota; kingdom Metazoa; phylum Chordata; class Mammalia; order Eulipotyphla; family Erinaceidae; genus Erinaceus; species Erinaceus europaeus. The sequence continues at coordinate 69,309,246 of NC_080170.1, forward strand.
CTTAAGGCTATTCTTTAAAGCTCTCTCTTTAAGGCTATTCAAAATCTGTAACCATTTGCACATTTATACTCATTTATTTATTTATTTATTGCCTCCAGGGATATCACTGTGGCTCAGTGCCTGTACTACGAATTCACTGTTCCTGTGGCATTTATTTATTTATTTATTTGGATGGTACAAAGAGATTTTGAGAAGGGAGTGTAGATATAAAGAGGTAGAGAACGGCATCTGCAGACTCGCTTCACTACTGTGAAGTGACGCCCCCACAGGTGGGGAGCCAGGGACTGGAGTGGGTCCTTAAGATATATACCATATGTGCTTAACCCAGTGCTTAAGCCCTTGTCCAGCCCCATTTGCATATTTCTCTAGAAAAATCTTTAATAGTTACTTTTTCCCAGTCCATCTTTGGATTCTATGAATCCCTCTTTGTCATGGGGAGGAATAATATCCTCTATGCACTTCAGCAACTCCACAGTGTCGTCTATGGACCAGTGGGCTTTGACTTCATTTGTTGCCATTTCCAGGCTTGGGGTCACTAAAACCTTTCCAGATATGTAGATGCCACAGCAGCAGTTCAAACTACTTCACTCTTCTTTATTTTATTTTAATTTGGCATCCAGTGTTATTGCTGGGGCTCAGTGCTCGCTCCATGAATCCACTGCACCTAGTAGCCACCATCTTTTTTGCACTGTTGTTGTTTTGACATTGTTGTTGTTGCTATTGCTGTCTTTGGATAGGACAGAAGGAAACTGAGAGGAGAGGAAAACAGATAAACCCACTGCATTACTGCCCAGCTCCCCCACTGCTTCTCTTTTGAGTTTACTAATAGCCCGTTTTTATAAGCTGTGCAGTACAGTCTTCCCTCATTTATCTTGATTAATCAGTGCCAGACTCTAATGAGATAAGTGAATTTCCATGAAGTAGGATTCTTTCTTTAGAAATAAAATATTTTTGTAGCTAGAGCATAGAAAATCTTTTTACAACCTTCTAAATGTGTTTTTTTTCAGAATCTTAGACCCCTCTACACATGAAATAACACTCCTTTAGCTTTGCTTCTCTTTGAAAGATACAGTAGCCATTGCATGAATGTTCTTTTAATTTTTAAAAAAATTTATTTATTTATTTATTTCCTTTTGTTGCCCTTGTTGTTTTATTGTTGTAGTTATTGTTATTGTTGTCATCATTGTTGGATAGGACAGAGAGAAATGGAGAGAGCAGGGGAAGACAGAGAGAGGGAGAGAAAGACAGACACCTGAAGACCTGCTTCACCACCCGTGAAGCGACTCCCCTGCAGGTGGGGAGCTGGAGGCTCGAACCCGGATCCTTACGCAGGTCCTTGGGCTTTGTGCCATGTGCGCTCAACCCGCTGCACTACTGCCCAGCTCCCTGTTCTTTTCATCTTTACGGATGGTGCGGATGGTAGACTCATCCAAGTGGTAATGGTGGGCAACCTCCAGGATGTTCTTGCCAAGAGTTTCACCTTCTCCTGGATGGTAAGCATCTTCCTCTAGCGCTTAGCCAGAAGGCTTAGAAGAAGCAGCACATTTAGGATCCATTGTGGGACTTAGATAAAGGTTGTCAGAAATCACAAACACAAGAGCAACAATGCTTCTGATGCATAGCCACATAGAAGTGCCTATGAGAGATATGTTGAATAAATTGGTTTATTTCTTAATTTTAATAATTTATTTACTATTTATTTTACTGTTAATGTATCTATGGGTTTAGGCATCTGCTTGGTTTAAGATTGAGAGTGAAAATCAGAGAGTGAGTGAGGGGAGCAGAGGGAGATGCATATAGAAGGAAAAAGAGACAACAGAGACAGAGAAGGGAAGACCCTTCACCATGGCTCCAGCTCTGGTGAATGAATATTCCCCTGCAGAAGTTCTCTTTTGTGGTGGGAGAGTGCTCCTACTGAGACCTATTCTTCACCACTGAGCATATCTTTGCGCTCTCTCTCTCTAGTGAATTTCCTAATATTATTGATGTCTAAAGAATCATTTGGGAGTTTAAAAATTTCTCTATTCAGATGCATTCTGAAATGTATCCACAGGGCGGCATCACACCACCACAGAGCAGGTTGTTTCTAAGTATTTTGTGGACGATGGAGAGGGCAGTTTTTGGACAAAGGGAATTTTAACCATTGAATTGAACAGATCATACAAAAATAGTTTCTCTTATGGTGTGTTGAAAAACTTGGCATTTAGAATTATTATTTACTTATGTGTCCCTACTTACTAATTCCTTTATTTTTCCATGACCATATCTCTTTAGTTAAGCACATGGTAGATTCAAGATTATGTTATAGACTGCTTTATTATTATTATTATTCCCTTTTATTGCCCTTTTTATTGTTGTAGCTATTACTGATGTTGTTGTTGCTGGATAGGACAGAGAATAATAAAGAGAGGAGGGGAAGACAGGGAATGGGAGAGAAAGATAGACACCTACAGACCTGCTTCACTGCCTGTGAAGCACTGCCCCTGCAGGTGGGGAGCCTGGACCTCCAACAGGATTGTTTACCCAGTTCCTTGTGCTTTGCGCCACATGCACTTAACCTGCTATGCTACTGCCCTACTCCAGATAGACTGTTTTTTTCCTTTTAAATTACAAAGGGGTTGCAAGTCAGAGAAGTAATGGGAGGGTGAGTGAGAGGAAAGCAGAGAGAAACACATCATGCCCCCACCTCTTGTGAAGCTTCTCCCATGCAAGTGCTCTCATGCAGTGATTGGCTGACAAACCCAGGTGCAAGCACAGGTTAAGGTAGATGCTCCCCACGTGAGCTATCCAACACTACACCTTGAAGAGCTTTTAACTCTTTTTTTCACTCTTTTTTTTCCCCTACTTTCTTTGATTGCTATCAGGGTTATTACTAGCCCTCCATGTATCCCCTCCCAGTGGTCTTTCTTCCTTCCTATCTTCCCTTTTTCTTATTTGATAGGACAGATAAATTGAGAGGGAAGGGAAAGAAGTTGTATCCATGCGTCCATAACTGTATTGTAAAAAAATTAACTTTCCCCCAATAAAGTAATTTAAAAGGGGGAATCATCATGTGGAAAATAATACTGAGTAAAGTTTTAGTCCAAATGCTTTCACTTTATTGTTTGTAATTGGGTATGCAAATAGTTGTCAGGTTAAAAAATACAAGAGGTAAAAAAAAAAAAGCACTTTTCTTGGGTATGAATTCCTGATGCAATGAACTTGAGTGCACAGACAGAGAAAGATATCATTATTAGAGTGCGAGTTCCACACACACTTCAAACATGGAGAGCCAAAATGAGGGCCTTTGCCTGAGTCAGCTGTCTGAGAATCTGCTTCTGTTGTCCTGGGACTGCTTTATAAATCTTAAACAAGTCAGAGTGGCCCAAAGTTAATTTTTTAAAGTAAAAAAAAATTAGATAAAGATAGGCAGCAAGATAGCCAGGGTGATGGGCAGTGGCGTACTAGTTGAGCACACATAATACTAAGTGCAGGGATCCAGGTTGGAGCCCTCACTCCCTATCTGCAGGGGGAAAGCTTCACAAGTAGTGAAGCGGGTCTGCAGGTGTCTTTCTCTCTCCCTCTCTACCTCTTTTTTCTCTCAGATTTTCTTTGTCTCATCCAATAAATTGAAAAAAAACTGCCTCCAGGAGTAGTGGACTTGTAGTGTCAACACTGAGCCCCAGCAATGACCCTGGAGGCAAAAAAAAGCAGGGACAGTCAAGTGGTGGCATAGGAGGTTAAGGGCACATGGTGTGAAGTACAATGACTGGTCTAAGGACCCTAGTTCAAGCCCCCGGCTCCCCAAGTGCAGGATGTCACTTCACAAGTAGTGAAGTTGGTCTGCAGGTGTCTGTCTTTCTCTCACCCTCTCTGTCTTCCCCTCCTCTCTCTCAGCAAGGAAAACAATAATAACAACAACAGGGGTAACAACAAGGGCAACAAAATGGGAAAAAAGGCTTTCAGGAGCAGTGGATTTGTAGTGCAGACACTGAGCCTCAGCAATAATCGGGAAAAAAAGGAAAAATAAAAGAGACTGCACACTTGAGAGTGAGAGCAAAAGAGAGAGAAAAAAGAGAGGCTAACCCTCAGCTCTAAAGCTCCCTTCAGTATGGTAGAGCTAGGGTCAAATGTGGGTTGTACATATGGAAAAGCAATGAGCATGCTATCCAAGTGAGCTAGCTATTTTGTTGGCCTTGACAAATAAAGCATGCAAGTCTTATTTGCTAACATTGTCTGCTAACATAACTCCGTAGTGCTGCATTCCACGGTGTGTGTGTGAGTGTGTGTGTGTGTGTGTGTGTGTGTGTGTGTGTGTGTACATACACACAACAGAGCTTCCTGCTATTCCAGTGCATTTGATGAGATTTTTTTTCATTTTTCTAAAAATATTTGTTAATGAGAGAAGAAACTGAAGAGGAAGAGGAAAAATAACTAGAGCAACCTACTCCTACCTTTTGGTTCCTGTTTATTAATCATTTTGTCCTGCTTTATATCTTACCACATTTTAGCTACCAAGTTACAGATGCTATCAAGTTTCCACCCTGACTTCCTTAGGCAGATAACCTCACTGATGTGTCTGGGAACTTCACCTCTCCAGAGCCCAACCCATTAGGGAAAGAGAGAAACAGACTGGCAATATGGATAGACCTAAGTAGGAAAGCAATTACAGAAGCCAGACCTTCCACCTTCTGCACCCTATAGAGAAATTTGATTCAGACTCCCAGAGGGGAAGGAATGATAGGGGAAGATGATTACACGGCTCTAAACTCCAATGCTATCAGGACCAGGAAATAGAAGAGAAAAATAGATGGACAGTTGGAAATAGCTATGGGTGTAGGTGTGACGTATGAAGAGAAGGCAGAACCATAGAAAAATGGGCAAGTATGTCTAAGTATAGACAGTTATAGACATAGTCAACCCACATCTGTAACCTTGGGAAAACTACTGCAGTTTCCAATGGAAGTAATGGGGACACAGAACTCTGGTGGAGGAGATGGTATAGGATTATAACCCTTTCATCTCACAGTTTGTAAATCAGTATTAAGTCATTAATAAAATGAAAGAACTAAAGCAACACTCTGGCTCGTGAAATACAGTGACTCTAAGTTGGGAACCCCTACTTGAGCATCCAAAGCTTTTACCCTCTGTGCCACCTCTTAGGCCACACTTGTTTCCTTTTGAAGATATATGGGTGTATATATATTAGCTTCCCTTAATTTTAGAATATTAGACTAGTGTATGACATTATCTCTCTTTCACATCCCTGCAACAAAGCAAGACTCTCTCCTTTGATATTTCTATTTATGCACACACCAAGACAATTTACATTTTAGTCTTCTGACAGAAAACCTTTCAGATCCCCTCACTACTTGATTTTGTCTTCTACTGAGACCACCGAATTTTCACTGAAATTTAATAAAATATCAGTGATAGGAGCTTGAGTGTATGCATGGCAGGCCTCCTGTCTACCCCACCTGACTTCTTCTGGGCACAGTCCTACCAGGAGAGGTGCTGCACTACCTCAGTTCCATTAATTAATTTTTTTATTTATACCACCAGGGCTACCTCTGGGCTTGATGCCCTCATAATGCTCTCCTCTCTCTCTCTCTCTCTCTCTCTCTCTCTCTCTCTCTATATATATATATATATATATATATATATATATATATATATATGAGGTGGCTCCAGATTGAAGTCTAGTGTCATGGTTAGAACCAGTTTTAAAATTATAAAAAAAGGTATTATTAGAAATACATTAACAATTTAAACCCAGTGTTGAAATTAAATCAGTTTACTAATTTGAAACCTTAAGTGCTTAACGGATTATATACTCAGAACTGAATTTTAAGTATTGAGTGATAATAGATCCAGTACTCTAATCATGTGATAAAATGTTCTTACTCATAAAAGAGGGGTGGGGTTGGGGGGGTGAGGTTGTACACCTGGTTAAGTGCCCAAATAGTGGGAAATGCAAGGGAAGGTGTAAGAATCCTGGTTCTTTCCCCACATGGAGGGGGTTTGCTTGTCAGTGGTCTTCAGCAGGTCTTCAGGTGTCTATCTTTCTTTCCCCTCTCAGTTTCTCTCAGTACTATCCAACAACAATAGCAACAACAATAATAATAATAGTGGCAATGGAGGAGAAGTGGATTCCTAGTGCAACCACCCAGCCCCTGTGATAATCCTGGAGGCAAAGAAAAGAACCAGTTTAGGAGGTCATGAACTTGTAGCAGGTGTGGCCCTTCCCCAGTCTCCAGGCAGAATAAACAGCTTAGTAACAAAGAAATAGCTTCGGGGCTGCCCAAGAAAGGCTGGAGTGTGCCCCACCCTATTTGGGAAGTCCTGAGATTCCCAAACAGACATGATGGGCCTAGACCTCAAATAAATCCCTCTCTCCACTTCTTCTTCTAGCGTTTGCCCTTCTTCCATAGCCAGTCAACAGCGTCAGGTTGAGCCTGATGTAAAGTTTCGAGACCTCCTTTGAATCTGGAGAGGTGGCAGTCGTTGACTATGTGGGTCATAGTCTCTCTCCACTGTTACTGGTCATCTCTATCAGGAATAATAAAATAAATCCATTTGTGGGCCCCAATAGGACCTTGCCCTCAACATGGATCAACAAAGGTAGAGAATATTCCATCCTCCAAAGGGAGGCTGGACAACAAATTCTATGCTACACCTGAGGAAGATGGGTCCTGAAATCGGGGCAGCTTGGAACATTCCTATTCATGAACACAGAATGTGAGCTCAGATCTACAGAGATACAGAGGTCACATAGGCTCCTAAACTGAATAACAGCCCTAGATCACATCAAATTATTGGGGTTTACAGTGAACAGTATTTATATACCTTCCCCATATTTGGGAGCTACACTCTTCCCCCGATCCAGCTTTCTGGTCCTTTTTCCAGCCATAACATCATCTCCCCAGACAATATTTTGGATCCACCTGCATATTAGATGTCAGGCTCAGAAAAAACAAACAAACAAATAAAAAATGAGTTTAATCATGGGACCTCTGGTATATAACCAAAAAGGGCCTCTAACTATCTGTAAAATGGAGCCCCGCCCCCAAAAATTTCATTCTAGCTTTAGGTTCATGATTAGTCAACTACTTATTTGGCTTTATATGTTAACTCTTTTTTTTTTTAGCTACCAGGTTCCAGATGATAAAGTGATGCCAACTGGACTTCCCTGGGCAGACGACCCCACCAATGTGTTCTGGAGCCCCGCTTCCCCAGAAGCCCACCACACTAGGGAAAGAGAGAGGCAGGCTGGAAGTATGGATCAACCTGCCATCATCCATGTTCAAAGGGGAGGTAATTACAGAAGCCAGACCTTCCACATTCTGCACGCCATAATGACCCTGGGTTCATACGCCCAGAGGTATAAAGAACAGGAAAGCTATCAGGGGAGGAGATGGGATACAGAGTTCTGGTGATGGGAATTGTGTGGACTTATACCTCTCTTATCCTATGGTTTTTGTCAGTGTTTCCTTTTTATAAATAAATATTAAGAAATAAAATAAACTATAAAAATTTTAAAAGTTCACAGTAAAAATTCAGAATTTCAGTAACATTAAATGCCATCTTTTGCCATCATTCTTTTTTTTTTTTTTCCCTCCAAGGTTATTGCTGGGACTCTGTGCCTGTACCAGGAATCCACTGACCTGGACACCACCCTCTCCCTTTTTGTTGCCCTTGGTTTTTTTCTTTTTAATTATCATTATTACTGTTGCTGTCATTGTCCTTGGATAATACAGAGAGAAATGGAGAGAGAAGAGGAAACAGAGAGGGGTAGAGAAAGATAAGATACCTGCAGACCTGCTTCACTGCCCGTGAAGAACCGACTCCCCTGCAGGTGTGGAGCCAGGTTCTCAACCCAGATTCCTTACGCCTGTCCTTGCACTTCGCACCATGCATGCTAACCCCGCTGTGCTACTACTGCCTGACCACATTTTGCCATCATTTTAAAATGATTAGGATGGGTGCAGTGACTTAACAAACCTGCTACCTTCATTGGAGACAGGGTAGGGTCTGGCTCTGGGTGGGGTCACCTCTGCAGGAGAAATTATCTCCTTTATAGGCAAAATACTTATAGTTTGTGCCTTTTAATTTTATACTTGCTTTTAACTGCATTCCTTCACCTACCAGTTATTATGAAGTCTTGTATCTGGAATGATTTTCTATAAGGGAATATTATCTGTGCCTTACAAATGAATTAATATACTTTTATTCAGCCTTGTATATAAAGTACATTCCTTAACCTCAAGGAGCTTTAACTATTGATGGTATGCAGCTCAGAATAGCTGATAAAGTCACAAAAAAGTATTAAGTTTGAGTCTACTGGGCATGAAATTCTTAGGCCTGTTCACTTGTCATCATACTCCCCACCTGATAATTTAATACCAACAGACTCACCATAAAAGGTATTATGGCAACAGCTAATAGAATCTGCGCACAAACTTGTGAGTGGGACTAATGAAAACATCTTTTCATCCCTTTATTTATTCTTCACAATAAGCTTTCTACATTACATAGTAGATATGACTGCTAGCTCACTGGCACCAAAACTGAATCACATAGAAACTGAGTTTCACAGAAAGCTGCAAAATCTTTTGTATGTAATCCCAAAGCTGTTTCTTTGAACAGCTCAGCATATTCTTTTTTGTTATTTTTTATTTTCCCTTTTGTTGCCCTGTTTTTTATTGTTGTTGTAGTTATCATTGTTACTGATGTCATCATTGTTGGATAGGATATACAGAAATGGAGAGAGGAGAGTATGACAGAGAGGGTGAGAGAAAGACCTGCAGACCTGCAGACCTGCTTCACCACGTGTGAAGAGGCTCCCCTGCAGGTAGGAAGCCAAGGCAAGGGCTGGAACCAGGATCCTAACACCAGTCTTTGTGATTTGCGCCACTTGTGCTTAATCCGCTGAGCTACCACCCAGATCCTGCTCAGTATATTGTTTATGCCTATATGATAAAATAAAAAACAGAGCTACTCCTCAAAGTTGGTTCTGGTTGGAGACACTAAATCTACCATAGTCAGAAAAAAGTAACAGGGCAACACATAGGAGGGCAACTCTAAATTTCAAGGGAAATAAAATAATTAGAAAAAAATATGCTTTTATAGAATGAAAGTGAGAAATCCAGCTTATATTAAAATAGAATACTCACATTAGCAAGATCAGTGTCTTCTTCCCCTGGAGGGAGAAAAAAACACTAGTTCACAATTATGAATTCAGAGGAATGCAAGTGAACATTTTAATTTAAATATTTAATGATATGTGGCCCAAATTTTGATTTATCCATCTAGAAAGAAATTATGTCTTAACAATAATGGGAAAAACTGCTATAGACAAGATCCCTTGTTTCATGCCACTGAATAATGTTGGAGACTAAAAATACAATGATATAACAGCAAATGAATCTTTTCTGACCTGCAGTTTGTCATGTGTTCATCAAATCAAATGTGATCAGAGGGAGACTGTTTTGGCATCTACTACAGAAGTAACTCAAGAATGATGAGCTTTATCTAAAGTATTACAAATGTAGTAGCAGTTGCAAGTTAAATCTTATATACATATTACATAGCTGTGGTTATTATAATTATTATATAAAACTATACTGATATATACTGTGGAAAATTTATCATCATAATCTCAAAATCCCTGGAGATGCTAATGTCATGGATCTTTTGATAAGACAAAATAAACCTTTTCTTTGGTATCTATTCATGGGGTCTGATGACAAACTGTCAAATTGGGGGGTGTGTATATGAGGTGACTATCCATGGAAATAAAGAGAAAGGTAGCATGGATATAGGCTGATGGCAAGGTCAGTTTTGACATGAAAATCTCTTTGCATAACCATTATGCTATCTACCCCCACCTAAAAATTTTATATTATTTATTTTTACCAGAGCACTGTTTAGGTTTGGCTTATGGTGGTGAGGGGGATTGAACCTGAAACTTTGGAGCCTCAGGCATGTTAAGGCAAATTGTTTGTTTATATTTATTTATTTGTCCTTTTTTTGCCCTTCTTGCTTTTTAAAAAATGTTGTCATAGTTAGTATTGTTGTTGTCATTGATGTCATTGTTGTGGGATAGGACAGAGAGAAATGGAGCGAGGAGGGGATGACAGAGAGGGGGAGAGAAAGACACCTGAGACCTGTTTCACCACCTGTGAAGTGACTCCCCTGCAGGTGGGGAGCCTAGAGCTCAAACCAGGATCTTTATGCTGGTCCTTGTGCTTCCTGGCACATGCACTTAACCTGCTGTGCTACCGCCAGACTCCCGCAAGGTCAGTTTTGGAATTAGACACACTGGAGTCAATTTAGATGGTTTGCATATTACATCTTAGCAGTCATTGAGTTATGTTACAGACTGGGAAAATAACACTGTCTTAGTTATGAAGCATCAGAATTCATATAACAAGCTCAGTCTGCCCTTATAAGATGAGGCAGAATGTGTGTTTACATGGAGACTTGCAGAGTGCTGAATTGGAGAGGTGGGACTAGTTCTTAAAGTACCCTCCCTCCAGTAACTGATTGCCAGACACAGCTACACATCAAACTCCAAGAAGACCTTTGTGGTGTCTGGAGATACTAGGCACCCCCCTCTGGGCCAGACAGATTCCCAAGGAGGGGCAGAGAAAGAGTGTATGAGTGAGTGAGGGCAGTGCCCCTGCATCTATGCTGCCTTTGGTCCTTCTATTTCAGTGGGCACCCTTCCCCACCTAGGCCTCTCAGTTTCACTGACAGATTTACAAGCAGAGGAAAGGAACCATAGGAAAGGCTCATAGGACAAGCTCAGTCTGACTCTATAACATGAGGTAGAATATGTGTTTGCATGGTAACTTGGTATAGGGGTGGGGAGTGAAAATATACCAGCAGACTGCTGAACTGAAGAGGTGGCACTATTTCTTAAAATATTGGAGACACTGGTTTGGGTTCCAGATGCCAACTTGACTTCCTTGGGCAGACAATGCCACCAATGGCCCTTGGAGACCCACTTCCCCAAAGCCCTGACTCACTAGGGAAAGAGAGATAGGCTGGGATTATGGATCGACCTGCCAGTGACCATGTTCAGTGGAGAAGCAGTTACAGAAGCCAGACCTTCCACCTTCTGCACCCCACAATGATCCTGGGTCCACACTCCCAGAGGGATAAAGAATAGGGAAGCTGTCAAGGGAGGGGATGGGATATGGAGCTCTGAGGCTGGGCAATGTGTGGGAATGTACCCCTCTTATCCTATGCTCTTGTCAATATTTCCATTTTATAAATAAAAAACTGGAGACAATGGCACTATTTCTTATAGAGACAGTTAAGAAGTTATAAACTGGAGAGATAGCACTGTCTTAGTTATGAAGCATCAGAATTCATAGGACAAGCTCATTCTGAGTGTATAACATGCTTGTTTGCAAAGAGACTTGGAATAGGGTAGAGAGTGATAGATTAGAAAGACAGATGGAATTGGTTTCTTTCTATCTCCCTGTACCCTGACACTCCAACACAACACGTAAGGTAACACGATATAAAATCAGGGGCCAGGAGTTACAGCACCAACATACTGGAATTGCATGAAAGAGGTACCATGTCTGATCCCAGATACCAACAGTCAGATAGATAGACAAGAAGACAAACAGATCCATCACAGCATGCCATACATTTCAGAACCTTCTCAAGGATTCCTTCTCAAGCTGAGTAAAAGTCACTCTATTCAATTGTCTATCCTACAAGAATGAGGGCCTTTTGTTTATTTGTTTCCATTCTGATTGATGAATTTTTTCCAGGATACCAAGTAGGGTCTTAGCAGTGTCTGCAGGGCAGTCTTCCTCACCTCCTTCAAGCTCCTGCTAGAATGTCTTCCTCTCTCTGAGATCTTTTCTAACCATCATTAAGTTATAAAGTCTGCCAGCCAAACAATATTGCATTAGATTTCTCTATTTAACATGCCAAAATTGTACTTATTTAGTTCTCATGCATCTATCTCCCTATAACAGCTCCAGAAATGTGGAGACTCTTACTCTCTCTCTATGAGTATGAAAACATAATCTATGGATGATCACAGACACATCAGAAGTGAAATAACTATTTATGTGCAAAACAATATGTGTAAATACAAAGCAAAATACCTCTGTGTGTTTGGAGGACCTGAAATTACTATAGCGGGAGTCGGGAGGTAGTGCAGCTTGTTAAGCGCATGTGGCACAATGTGCAAGGACCAGCATAAGGATCCCAGTTTGAGCCCCCGGCTTCCCACCTGGAGGGGAGTTGCTTCACAAGCGGTGAAGTAGGTCTGCAGGTATCTATCTTTCTCACCCCTCTCTGTCTTCCCCTCCTCTCTCCATTTCTCTCTGTCCTATCCAACAATGGCAACAACAATAACAATAACTATAACAATAAAACAACAAGGGCAACAAAAGGGAATAAATAAATAAATATAAAAAGTCTTAAAAAATTATTATAGCTAAACCAGCTTTGAAAATGGGCAAGGAATGGAGGATTTACTCTCCACATAATGGCTTACAGCACTAACCACATAATTTAGTAATAATAATACTGTAACTATTAAGGAATTTAGGAAGTGCTATGGTATATTACTGGTGGGGAAAACCAGACTTATCTGTACTATATTTTGTAACTTCCTATGAATCTATCATCATTTCCAAACAAGGCTATTATTCATAGAAGGGAAAACAGTGCAAAATCACAGTCCACTTCCAGTGTCCAATTTTTTCAAGCATTACTTTGACCTATATCAAGGAGCTTAACTCCTTTAGTTTTTCTTCTAAGATTTTATGGTGTTAGATCTCATGTTCTAATCTTTTATTCAGTTTGAATTAGTTTTTGTATATCATGTAATATACATGTTCAGGTACATTGTTTTGCTGAAAAACTGACTGTCCCGTTTTACCAGGGCCATTTACTGGGGGAGAAAACAACAACAACAACTGTTTTTTCTTTGTTGTGGACTTGTGGCTGTTTTCCTTTAATTAAATATATGTGGGCTTTGTTCTGTATAAGACAAAATGAAATCTCTGAAAGAAGATCTGATGAAATTGGGAATTAATATCTGCTGGCAAAGAAAATCAGTGGTAGATACACTTCCCACAGAATACAAAATGAGAATGTGCACACAGTATATCATCCTGCTGCAGAAAATGTGAATATTTGTGGTTTTGTTTTACTCAAATAATAACCACCTAATTTCTCTGTTGGATTCTACACAAAAATAAATAGGAATATATATATATATATATATATGCAAGAATGATAATCAGGAATATTTAATAACATGAATATAACACAAGTGTGGAATTTAAACAGAAGTGATTTACTTCATCTGCCTGCATGTATTTTATAGTTGATATTTATGGACTCAGCCACAATAGAAATCATTCAGGTAAAGTTTCTGATCAATAGTTGACAAACAAGATCACAAGAGAAAACACAAGCAGAACCTGAACTAGACTTTGCGTATTGCACCAAAGTAAAAGACTCTGGGTTTGGGGGGAGGGAGGATACGAGTCCAAAAAGGATGATAAAGGACCTAGTGGGGGTTGTATTGTTCTATGGAAAACTGGCAAATGTTATGCATGTAGAAACTATTGTATTTACTGTCGAATGTAAAACATTAATTCGCCAATAAAGAAAAATTTTTAAAAAAGAAAAAAATCACAGTCCTGAAAAAAACATGGAATGAAAAGAACAAAAAAGCAAACCAGAGAGTAAAATACAGTGTTCAAGTCACATACGAGAACTTCATATACAAATGCAGCACCGCTTTATCTATGGAAAAAGAAAAGACAGACACTAAGAAAACTGGCATACTTAATGGAAAGTAAACTGGATCCCTATCCTGTGACATAGATCACTAAAAGACAAACTCTGCATGTATTTGAGACCTGCAAGTGTAAAGGAAAATTAGGAAGCAACTAGCATATAAAACATGAGGTGACTCTGTGACAGTTGGAGAAAGACCTCTGAAATAAAACTGCTAAAACAAAATAAGAAAGACAGATGGGAGAATTTTCAGATATTGAACAAATAAAAAGATAAAACTATTAAAATCCTTTGGGCTTCTCAAAAAAATAAGAGCAGAGGCAAGGAATCAGGAAAACAGAAGAATGCTCAGTGATGTATCTACTGAAATGATAAAATAACAGTCACACACTAAGTTGCTTAAATGAGCCTTCAAATCAACATGGGTATTTGGTGGAAACTACAGTCTCGCAATATCGATTTCAAAATTAACAATAAGTGTTATGAACAGAATAACATCCATAGGAGACAGAGAGGATGTTATACAAAACTCTTTCACCAAAGGAGGACCAGGATCAGAGGTTTCCACTCAGCAGACTTATGATGTTTGCTGTAGCAGCACATATACTAAAATTGGAACAATATAGAGAAGATAAGCACGGCTAATCTGCTAGGAGGACATGGAAATTTGTGAAGCAGACTTCACATATCTTTAATTATAAGATAAATCAACTGTACTCAGTTCAAAAATACTGAATCATGACTGAATCTTTATGTAGGGCATGGCTCCTGAGGTGCATAATGGAGCAGATCTTTCCACAATACTGCTACACAGTCTGTACTATGTCCACCATAATTCTCCACTAGTCACAAAAAGAAGACGGTGAAACAGACCCCAGATGAACTGATGCTTATTTATTTGCAGCTTAAAGCCACTGGGAAAACAGATTACTAGTGATGTCAGTTAACTATATTACCAAATAGCTGCATGTCACCATCTGCTCTATACAACCTTGAAAGTTTACCTTGGTAGCCAGAGAACACTTCATTCATTGTTTAATACTGTCAGCATATAGAACTGCATGCTATATTAATTAAAATTTATTATATTTATATGTACCTAGTAAAATATTTTTAATTTCTAAAGGCCCCTGAACACCTTCAGTCCTCCACCTCCTCCAGCAACCCAGGCCCCTGAACACCCTCATACCCCCTCCACCTCTCAGCAACCCAGGCCCCTGAACACCCTCAGGGCCCCTCATCCTCAGCATCCCAGGCCCCAGAATCCCTCAGGCCCCCTCCTCCTCTCAGCACCCAAGGCCCCTGAACACCCTCAGGCCTCCTCCTCCACTCAGCACCCCAGGCCCCTGAAAACCCTCAGACCCCTCCACCCCTCAGCACCACAGGCCCCTGAACACCCTCAGGCCTCCTCTTCCTCTCAGAACCCCAGCCGCTTGAACACCCTAAGGCCTCATCCTCCCCTCAGCAACCCAGGCCCCTGAACACCCTCAGGCCCAGTCCTCTTCTAAGCACTGCAAGCCCCTGAACACCCTCAGGCCCCATCCACTCAGCATCCCAGGCCTCTGAACATCCTCAGGCCTCCTCCTCTTCTCAGCACCCCAGGCCTCTGAACACCCTCAAGCACCTTCCACTCAGCACCCCAGGCCTCTAAATACACTCAGGACCCCTCCTCCTCTCAGCACCTCAAGCCTCTGATCACTCTCCAGCCTCCTCCTCCACTCAGCACCCCAGGCCTCTGAACACCCTCAGGTCCCTCCTGCTCTCAGAACCCCAGGCCTCTGATCACCCTCAAACCTCCTCCTCCTCTCAGAACCTCAGTCCTCTGAACAACTCAGGCCCCCTCCTCTCAGCACCACAGGCCCCTTACTCCCTAAGGCCCCCTCCTCCTCTCAACTACACAGGCCCAGGAATACCATCAGGCCACCTCCTCCTCTCAGCACCCCGGGCCCCAGAACACCTTAAGACCCCCTCCTCCACTCAGCACCCCAGGCCACTGAACACCCTCAGGCCCCCTCCTCTCAGCACCTCAGGCCCCTGAACATACTCAGGCCCCCTCCTCCCATCAACACCCCAGGCCTCTGAACACCCTCAGGCCTCCTCCTCCTCTCAGCACCCCAGGCCCCTGAACACCCTCAGGCCTCCTCCTCCTCTCAGAACCCCAGGCCCCTGAACACCCAAAGGCCCAGTCTTCCTCTAAGCACCCCAGGCCCCTGAACACCCTCAGGCTTCCTCCTCCCCTCAGCACCCCAGGCCCCTGAACACCCAAAGGCCCAGTCTTCCTCTAAGCACCCCAAGCCCCTGAACACCCTCAGGCCCCCTCCACTCAGCACCCCAGGCCTCTGAACATCCTCAGGCCTCCTCCTCTCAGCACCCCAGGCCTCTGATCACTCTCTGGCCTCCTCCTCCACTCAGCACCCCAGGCCTCTGATCACCCTCAGGCCTCCTCCTCCTCTCAGAACCTCAGTCCACTGAACACCCTCAGGCCCCCACCACTCAGCACCCCAGGCCTCTAAACACCCTCAGGCCCCCTCCTCCTCTCAGCACCCCAAGCCTCTGATAACTCTCTGGCCTCCTCCTCCACTCAGTGCCCCAGGCCTCTGATCACCCTCAGGCCTCCTCCTCCTCTTTTTGAACCTCAGTCCTCTGAACACGCTCAGGCCCCCTCCTCTCAGCACCATAGGCCCCTTACTCCCTAAGGGCCCCTCCTCCTCTCAGCTACCCAGGCCCAGGAACACCATCAGGCCCCCTCCTCCTCTCAGCACCCCAGGCCCCAGAACACTTTAAGGCCCCCTCCTCCACTCAGCACCCCAGGCCTCTGAACACCCTTAGGCCCCCTACTCTTAGCACCCCAGGCCCCTGAACACACTCGAGCCCCCTCCTCCCCTCAACACCCCTGGCCCCTGAATACCCTCAGGCCCCCTCCTCTCAGCATCCCAGGTCCCTGAGCATCCACAGGCCCCCTCCTCCCCTTAGCACCCTAGGTCCCTGAACACCCTCTGGCCCCCTCCTCCACTCAGGACCCCAGGCCTCTAAACACCCTCAGGCCCCCTTCTCCTCTCAGCACCCCAGGCCACTGAACACCCTGAGGCCCCCGCCTCCCCTCAGTACCCAGGCCCCTGAACACCCTCTGGACCCCTCCTTCCCTCAGGATTCCAGGCCCCTGAAAACCCTCAGGTCCCCTCCTCCTCTCAGCACCCCAGGCCCCTGAACACCCTCAGGCTGCCTCCTCCTCTCAGCATCCCAGGGTGCAAAAGACCCTCAGGACCCCTCCTGTTCACAGCACCCTGGCCTCTGATCACCCTGCCTCCTCCTTCTCTCAGCACCCCAGGCCACTGAACACCCTCAGGGCTCCTCCTCCTCTCAGCTTCCCAGGCCCCTGAAGACCCTCAGACCCCTCCTCCTCCCAACACCCGAGGCCCCTGAACACCCTCAAGCCCCCTCCTCCTCTCAGCACCCCAGGCCCCTGAACACCCTCAACAGCCTCCTCCCCCCAGCACCCCAGGTCTCTGAACACCCTCAGGCCCCCTCCGCCACTCAGCATCCCAGGCCCATGAACAGCCTCAGGTCTCCTCCTCCCCTCAGCACCCCAGGCCCCTGAACACCCTCAGACCCCGTCCTCTCAGCACCCCAGGCCTCTGAACACCCTCAGGCCCCTCCTCCTCTCAGCAACCCAGGCCTCTGAACAGCTTCTGACCCCTCATCTCAGCACTCAGGCCCCTGAACATCTTCAGGCCCCCTCCTCCCCTCAGCACCCCAGGCCCCTGAACACCATCAGGCCTCTGCCTCTGGAGCCCCCCAGGTGTCCCTGCAGCACCCCAGCCCCCTCCTCCTCTGTAGCACCCCAGATGTCCCTGTAGCACCCCTCCTCCTACTTCCTGTCCTGCACAGCTGAGTCCCTGGTGGCCATTTGACTGCAGGTCCAGGGCTTCCTGCCCATAGAGCCACTGAGACCCCCATAAGCCAGGGCACGGCCAGCACCAGACACACGTGTTCACTCTCAGCAGACTCCGTACACACTGGGAGTCCCATTGTCCCCAAGATCTCAGGGACACGGTGTGGGGCCTCTGGGCATCACTGTCACTTGGGGCCTGGTATAGACGGCGGGCAGCCATGAGGGCTGCCAGATGCAGGGTGTCTGCACTGCCTGCAGAGGCCACCACGTGACGCTGCTGCAGCACAAATCTTCCAGGGATGGGCTCTGGTGGGGTCGCAAGTGTCCACCCCCAAGGTTTATTCTGGGCCTCCAGACCCCTAGATGTACCTGCCTTCAGGTGTCCCTCCAGGTGTTCCCTACTGCAGGTTTCCCTGACCCCCAGGCCCAGCTTCCCAGCCTCCTGCCAGGAGCCTCAGTGGCCCTCAGAAATCCCTGTCCCTGATGTCCCCACCCCGTGACCCCAGGTTTCCCCCCACCCCAGGTGTCCCCTGTCCGCACCCAGATGTCCAGCCCCAGGACCCCAGGAATCGCCGCCCCTGGTGTCCGCTGGGTCCCCAGGATTCCACCCACCCTACATGCACCCCCATCTGCCCCCAGATGGCTGGTTCCAGGACCCCAGGAAATCCTGTCTCAGGATTCCCTGGCCCGGGCACCCAGGTTTCCCCCTACCCCAGGTGCCCTCCATCCACCCCCAAATGATAGGTCCGAGGCCCCCAGGAATCCTTGCCCCAGGTGTCCATCCCTGGAGCCCCAGACATACTCAGCTGCCTGTTCACCCAGCTGTCTCCCCCCTCAGAGGGGCTGGCAAGTGGCTGCATTGCCTGACCAGCCAGCAGGTGGCGATGCTGTAAAGCAAACCTCTGTGGTGGGCTCAGCACCCAGCTACAGGCCCCATCTTCCCCTCAGGACCCCAGGCCCCTGAACAATCTCAGGCCTACTCCTCCTCCTCCTCTCAGCACCCCAGGCACCAGAACACCTTCATTAACCCTCCTCCCCTCAGCACCCCAGACAACCTGAACACTGTCAGGCCCCCTCTACCTCTGGAGCCCCCCCAGATGTCTCTGCAACACTCCAGGCCCCCTCCGCTGGAGACCTCCGGCCCACATCAGTGCAGGCCCCCAGAAACCGGCCGCCAGACCCCTGGACCCCATCGGTCCACCCTCAGGCCACCTCCTCCTCTCATCACCCCAGAACCCTGAACACCCTCAGGCCACCTCCTATTCTCAGCACCTAAGGCCCCTGAACATTCTTAGCCCCCCTCCTCCTCTCAGCACCCAAGGCCCCTGAACACCCTCAGGCCACTTCCTCCCCTCAGCACCGCAGGAGCCTGAACACCCTTAGGCCCCATCCTCTCAGCATCCAAGGCCTCTGAACACCCTCAAGCCTCATCCTACTATCACCACCCCAGGCCTCTGAACACCCTCAGGCCTCCTCCTACTCTCAGCATCCCAGTCCTCTGAACACCCTCAGGCCTCCTCTTATTCACAGCACCACAGGACCCTGAACACCTTCATGCCCCCTCCTCCTCTCAGCTCCCCAGTCCCCTGAACAACCTCAGGCCCCATCCTCCCCTCAGCACCCCAGGCCCCTGAACACCTTCAGGCCCCCTCTACCTCTGGAGCCCCCCAGGTGTCCCTGCAACACTCCAGGCCACCTCCTCTGGAGTCCCCCTGATGTCCCTGCAGTACCCACTCCTCCTGCTTCCTGTCCTGCACAGCTGAGTCCCTGGTGGCCATTTGACTCCAGGTCCAGGGCTTCCTGCCCATAGAGCCACTTAGGCCCCCATGAGCCAGGACCAGGCCAGCGCCAGACGCACGTGTTCAATCTCAGCTGACTCAGTACAGACTGGCAGTCCCGTTGTACTCCAGACCTCAGGGACACGGTTTGGGGCCTCTGGGTACCACTGTCACTTGGGGCCTGGTCCAGTGGGCAGGTGGCCATGAGGGCTGCCAGCTGCAGGGCGGCTGCACTGCCAGCAGGGACACCAGGTGGCGCAGCTGCAGCGCAAACCTTCCCAGGATGGGCTATGGTGGGGCCGCAAGTGTCCACCCCAGGGTTTATTCTGGGCCTCCAGACCCCTAGATGTACATGCCCCCAGGTTTTCCCCCACCCAAGGTGTCCCCCACCCACGATGCCCACAGACGTCCGGTCCCAGGCCCCCAGGTCTCTCCCCGCCCCAGGTGTCCCCGCCCCTGGCCTCCAGGTTTTCCCCCACTTCAGGTGGCCCTGTACTGCCCCCAGATGTCTGGTTCCTTGCGCCCAGGTCTCTCCCCATCCAGGTGTCCATGCCTCGGGCCCCCATCTTTCCCCCACCCCAAGTGTCCCCTGTCCACCCCAGATGTCAGGTCCCAGGCCCCCAGGTATCTCCGCAACAGGTGTCCCCGCACAGGACCCCAGGTATCCCCCAACTCCAGGTGCCCTCCACGCGCCCCCAGATGACCTGTCCCCGGCTCCCAGGAATCCCTGCCCCAGGTGTCTCCCCACCCCATGTGTCCCTGCCCCGGGGCTCCCAGGTATCCCTAACCAGTCAACTAGGTGTCCTGGTTCTGCCCCCAGAAGGTACCGTCCCCAGGACCCCAAAAGTCCCTCGCCCTCATCACTCCTGGCCACCATGTCCCCACTGCTACCCATCTGTGATGCCGCCCCCAAGGACACAGCACAGCCAGGACACCAAGCCCACCATAAGGAAGACTTTTTAATCCCAATTTCCTGAGGGTCCTTCTGAATCTGGGCACAATGCTATCAAAACTGGATGGGGGAGAAGGGTTCACCAGGACCACAGCCTCAGAGCACCTCAAACCAACAGCCACCATCTGGCAGTCACCAAATACACAACCCCCAAACCCACAGCCCCCCAACCCACAACCCCCAAACCAACAGCCCCCCAAACCCACAGGCCTCCAAACCACAACACTCAACCCACATCCCCCCACCAACAGAGCCCCAAACCACAACACACAAACCCACAGCTCCAAACACACAGGACACAAACACATATCCCCCCAAATCCATAGCCCCCAAACACACAGCCCCCCAACCCACAACCCCCACCCCAACCCACAGCCCACCAACAGCTCCCCAACCAACAACACCCAAAACCACAGCCCCCCAATCCACAGGCCCCAAACCACAGCCCCCAAGACCACAGCCCCCAAACCCACAACAACCAAACCCACAGACCTCAAACCCACAGCCCCCTAAACGACAGCCCCCAACCCACAATCCCAAACACACACCCCCAAACCCACAACCCACAACCCCCAAAGCCACAAACCCCAAAGCCACAAACCCAAAACCCAAAAAAACAGCCCCACAACCCACAACACCCAAACCCACAGTCCCCCAAAACCACAACCCTCAAACCCGCAAACCCCCAATCCACAGCCCCACAAATCCATAGCCCCTCAAACATACAGGCCCCCAAACCCACAGCCCCTAAAAACCACAGCCCCCAAACCCACAGGCCACAAACCCAAAGTCCCAACCCCAGAGGCCACTAAACCCACAACCCCCCAACACACGGCCCCCAAACCCAAAGCTTCCTAAACCCACAGCCCCCCAACCCACAGCCACTAAAAACCACAGGCCACAAACTCCAGCCCCCCAAACACACAGGACCCCAAACCCATAGAGCCACAGTCCACAGCCCCTAAAAACAACAGACCCACAAACCCACAGCCACCCAAACCCACAGCCCCTAAACACCACAGCCCACAAACCCACAGCCCCAAACCCACAGCACCAAAACCCACAGCCCCCCAATTCACAGCTCCCCAAACCAACAGGTCCAAAACCCACAGCCCCTAAATCCCACAGCCCCCCATACCCACAGACCCAAAAACCTACAGCCCCCCAAACACACAGGACCCCAAACCCATAGAGCCACAGTCCACAGCCCCTAAAAACAGATCCACAAACCCACAGCCACCCAAACCCACAGCCCCTAAACACCACAGCCCACAAACCCACAGCCCCAAAACCCACAGCCCCCCAATTCACAGCTCCCCAAACCAACAGGTTCAAAACCCACAGCCCCTAAAACCCACAGCCCCCCATACCCACAGACCCAAAAATCTACAGCACCCCAAACCCACAACACCAAACCCATAGCCCCCCAATCCACTGCTCTCACACACAGCCACCAAACCTGTTCCCCCAACTCACAATTCCCCAGACACACACAGAACTGAGACACTCACAACCCCACTATCACAACTCCCAAACCTCACAGGCCACAGACCCTCACAGCCCTCAGACCATCACAGCCCCCCTACTTACAACCTGCAGATTCACAGCACCCAGACTCTCTCAGCCCACAAGACCCTCTCAGCCCTGAGACACTCTCAGCCCCCAGACCCTCATAGCCCCAAGAGCCTCTCAGCACCCAAGACCCTCATAGCTCCCAGACCCTCACAGCCCCCACTCTCAGGCCCCAGACCCTCACAGTCCACAGACCCTCATAGTGCCAAGACTCTCATAGCCCCCAGACCCTCTCAGCCCCCAAGACCCTCATGGCCCCCAACTCACAGCCCCCAGACCCTCACAGCTTCCAAAACCCCCAGGACCCCTGACTCTCTTAGCCGCCATCTGACCACAGGCCCCTCCCCCAGGATCCCACTCACCATGTTGACCTCTGACACCATGTTGATACTGGATATGTTGATGTTCATGCCTACAGCCACAAGGGGGGGGCTATGGGGCAGCAGTGACCACAGGCCTGAGTGTGAGGGCCCAGCACAAGCCAGCTTCCACTTACAGCCACCGCTCCTCCACACCAGGGGCCTCCCTACTGGATGCTGCATTGGACAGGACCCTCCCCACTGGACAGTGAGGTGGACAGAAACTCCCCACTGGACGCTGAAGTGGACAGAAACTCCTTGATGGACACTGAGGTGGACAGGAACTCCCACTGGATGCTGCTGTGGACAAAAACTCCCCACTGGATGCTGCAGTGGACAGGACCCTCCCCACTGGACACTGAGGTGGACAGGAACTCCCACTGGATGCTGCAGTGGATAGGACCCTCCACATTGGACAGAGAGGTGGACTGGAACTCCCACTGGATTCTGGGGTGGACAGGAACTCCCCACTGGATGCTGAAGTGGACAGAAAGTCCGCAATGGGCCCCAAAGCGGACAGGGCCCTCTCTATTGGAAGCTTAGTATACAGCACCCTGCCCACTGGGAACTGGGGTGGACACAGCACTTCTCCAGACCACAGGACACAGGTTTGTCTCAGGCAACGCTGGGACTACCAGGTGTGCTTCCGCCTTGTTCTGGACTGGACACTGCACAAAGGTCACTCAGACACGAGCCTCAGGCTGGAAGTGCGCTGGGCAGGCAGCACCCAGGAACTTGGGGTGTTTCAGGGAGCAGGGTGCAGTCAGCCACGAGGGACCCAGTGCAGCACAGTGCTGGAGGTGGCGTTCACAGCCCGGACCCTGCAGGACACTCACAGGGCTGGACACCATTCACTCTCACCTGCACTGTCACCCCCTCTCCCTGCACCCCTCACAAGCACCCCACCTCCTACCCCCGGCATCCCCTCACATGCATCCCGACTCCTACCCCCTGCACCCCTCACCTGCACTCCACCTCCTTCCCGCTGCAACCCCTCACCTGTACCCCCACCTCCTACCCCCTCCACAACCTCACCTGCACCCTCACCTCCTACCCCCTGCACCCCCTCACCTGCACCCTCACTTCCTACCCCCTGCATCCCTCACCTGTACCCCACCTCCACCCCCTGCACCCCGCACCTTCACCCTCACCTCCTACCCGCTACACCCCTCATCGGCATCCCACCTCCTACCCCATGTACCCCGTCACCTGCACCCCCACCTCCTACCCACTGCACCCCCTCACCTGCACCCAAAGTCCTACCCCCTGCACCCCCTCACCTGCACCCAAAGTCCTACCCCCTGCACCCCCTCACCTATACCCCACCTCCTCACCCCTAACCCTCACCTCCTACCCCCTTCACCCCTCACCTGCACCTCCTCACCTGCACCCCACCTCCTACCCCCTGAACCCTCTCACCTGCACCCCCACCTCCTACCCCCTGCACCCCCTCACCTGCACCCAATCAGCTACACCCCCTCACCTACAGCCCTATGTTCTCACCCCCTCATACCTGCAGCCCCTCACCTCCACGCCCTCACCTCTCATGCACCCCCCACTTCAGCAACCCTCAACTCCCAGGCACCTGGCACCCTCTATACCCAGCAACCTCACCTCCAAAGTCTGGCCTCAGGCAGATGTCATAGCCTTTCAGCAACTGGTCCACTTTCTCCTTCACCAGGGAGGTGTTACTGGGGTTGCTGACACTGCGGGGAGGGGAACCTCAGTGCCTGGTGGGTGCTGCTCAGTCCCGCCCCCCTGCCCTATGGGTCAGTTCCAGGGCCCTAGGGCCCCCCCGGAGGGGGGGTCCCAGCCTGACCAGAGGGCCCAGATCTTGGGGACCCAGCCTGACCGATTGCTGTTCTACGGTCCCCCGCGGGTGGGGGCAGTTCCGGGGCCCCCACCCGGTCTGGGGTGCAGATGGAGTGGTCCTGGCCCTATGGGGGCGGCCATTCTCGGGGTCCCGCCTGCTGCTGGGGTGCAGTTCCCCCCAGGGCAGCCCTGTGACCCCCGGACGGCTTGCGGGATAAGAACCTCTGTGTGCACACAAAGGCCAGCAGCACCGGAAGGGCCAGAGCCTGCCTGCAGCCCCTAGGTCCAGTGCCCCCCATCCTGTGGCTGAGGGGAGCACAGCCACACTGGTGGAATGGGGGTGGTGCATGTACAGGTGTTCCAGTGGGGGCAGGGAGGGGCTGGGCGGGGCAGAGCACCCCATCACCCCCTAGGCAGAGCACCCCAAGGAGCGCCCTGTGGAAAGCCCCAGAGGAGCACCATACCTGAGCACACATAGAAGCCTGCCTGAGCACCCAGAGAGCACACTGCTTGAGCACCCAGAGGAGCACCCTGCCTGAACACCTCAGAGGAGCACCCTGCCTGAGCACCCAGAGGAGCACTTGGATGAGAATTCCAGATGAGCACACCAAGCTGAGCACTCAGGCTGAGCACCCCAGAAGAGAGTCCCAGGGTGTGGTGCTTGGTGAGTGCTCAGGGCTCCGTGGGGTACAGGCAGGCTCCTGATAAAGGGCAGGGGCATCTGTGCACTCAGCCAGATAAACTTAGCAAACTGGAATTGGGCTAGTTTCCAGGACAGGGGACTGGAGACAGGGGACTGGGTACTGAGGACTAGGACTGGGGACAACGACTGGGACTGGGGACAGGGGAAAGGGATTGGGGACTGGGGGACTGGGGACAGGGACTGGGGACAGGGGACAGGGGACTGTGACTGAGAACAAAGGACTGGGGACAGGGGGCTGAGGATAGGGGACTAAAGACAGGGACTGGGGACAGGGGACTGGGACTGGAGAAAGAGGGCTGAGGACAGGGCAATGCCCTGAACACCCTCAGGCCCCCTCCTCCTCTCAGCACCCCAGGCCTCTGAAGACCCTCAGGCCTCCTCCTCCTCCAAGCACCCCAGGCCTCTGAACACCATCAGGCCCCCTCCACCTCTGAGCACCCAGGCCATGAACACCCTTAGGCCCCCTCCTCCCATCACCACCCCAGTCCCCTGAACACCCTCAGGCCCTCTCCTCCTCTCAGCACCCCAGGACTCTGAACACCCAAAGGACACTTCCTCCTCTCAGCACCCCAGGCCTCTGAACACCCTCAGGCCCCCTCTATTCAGCACGCCAGGCCTCTGAACACCCTCAGGCCCCCTCCACCTTTCAGCACACAGGACCATGAACACCCTTAGGCCCCCTCCTCCCATCACCACCCCAGTCCCCTGAACACCTTAAGGCCCCCTCCTCCTCTCAGCACCCCAGGTCCCTGAACACCCTAAGGCCCCCTCCTCCTCTCAGCACCTCAGGTTCCAGAACAGCCTAAGGACCCTGCTCCTCTCAGCACCCCAGGGCGCTGAACACACTCAGGCCCCTACCTCCTCTCAGCACCACAGGCCCCTGAACACCCTCAGGTCCCCTCCTCCTCTGGAGCCCCCCAGGTGTTCCTGCAGCACCCACTCCTCCTGATTCCTGTCCTGCACAGCTGAGTCCCTGCTGGTCATTTGACTGCAGGTCCAGGGCTTCCTGGCCATAGAGCCACTGAGAACCCCACAAGCCAGGGCCAGGCCATTGCTGGATGCATGTGTTTACTCTCAGCAGATTCAGTACACACTGGGAGTCCCGTTGTACTCCAGACCTCAGGGACATGGTGTGGGGCCTCTGGGCACCACTGTCACTTGTGGCCAGGTCCAGAGGGCAGGCAGCTATGAGGGCTGCCAGCTTTAGGGTGGCTGCACTGCATGCAGAGGCCACCACCTGATGCTGCTGCAGCACAAATCTTCCCAGGCTGGGCTCTGGTGGAGCTGCAAGTATCCACCACCAAGGTTTGTTCTGGGCTTCCAGACCCCTAGATGTCCCTGCATTCAGCTGTCCCCCAAGGTGCTCCCTACTGCAAGTTTCCCTGACCCCCAGGCCCAGCTTCCCAGCTTCCTGCCAGGAGCCTCAGCGGCCCTCAGGAATCACTGTCCCATGTGTCCCCCCCCATCACAACCCCCCCTACAGACAACCTGCAGATTCACAGCCCCAGATCCTCTCAGCCCACAGGCCCTCACAGACCCGACAACCTCTCAGCACCCAGACCCTCAGATCCACCAGACCCTCTGAGCTTCCAAGACCCACATAACCCCCAGACGCTCTCAGCCCCCAAGATCCTCATAGCGCGCAGCACCTCTCAGCCCCAGACCCTCTAACCCCAGACTCTCATAGCCCCCAAACCCTCTCAACCTCCAGACCCTCTCAGACCCCAGACCCTCACAGCCCCCACCTTAACAGCCCCCAAGACCCTCAAGCCCCAAGTCCCTAACAGCCCACAAGACCCTCATAGCCCCTAAGATCCTCACAGACCCCAGAACCTCTCAGCCCACAGAAAATCACAGCACCCAAGACCCTCACAGCCCCCAGACCCTCTCAGCCCACAGAAAATCACAGCACCCAAGACCCTCATAGCCCCCAAGACCCTCAGAGACCCCAGACACTCTCAGCCCCCAGACCCTCTTAGCCCCCAAGACACTCATGGCCCCAACTCACAGCACCCAGACCCTAAGGCTTCCAAGACCCCCATAGCGCCCATGCCCTCATAGTCCACAGACCCTCACAGCCCTCAGACCCTCAGAGGCCCCAGGCCCTCTCAGGCCACAGACCCTCAGAGCCCCCAGACCCCCACAGTCCCCAGGCCCTCACAGCACCTAAACCATCTCAGCCCACAAGCCCTCACAGCCCACAGACCCTCACAATACGCCAGACCCTAAAATCCCCCAGGACCACTCAGCCACCAGACCCTCACAGCCCCCAGACCCTCTCAGCCCCCAGAGTCTCACAGACCAAACCATCACAGACCCCAGGCCCTCTGAGTCCTCAGACCCTCCCAGCCCCCAGACCCTCTCAGCCCCCAGACCCTCACAGCAACCAGAACCCCACAGCCCCCAGACCCTCACATTCCTCAGACCCTCACAGCCCCCAGACCCTCTCAGCCCCCAAGACCTTCTCATCTGGAGTTCTCTTTTCTGTGCAGTGCAATGTTGTGGTCCAGTTTCTTCTGCAGGTTTCAACCCAATTTCCCCAACACCATTTGTTGACTTGCTCTCTACAAGAAACCCAGCTGAGCTTCTAAGACAAAGCAGCACCAAGTCAAAGGTAGAAAGCTGCTCCCACTATCAGAAGGTGACTTTAAAAAGGGAAGGAACAACTTGGGCATTGCATGATGATTAGGGACCCATAATAACATGAAGGGGTTACATGGATTACCCTGTCTATGAACCAAATAAGGAGCAGCACAGACACATGAAACAAGTATTCATAAGATGAGTCACATTAACAACCATACAATTAAGAGTAGATTTCAATACACAATGGGATAGAGTGAATGCCCCCTATCTATCAGATGTGCAAATGTGCCCAATAAAAAGTGGAACATTCCTACCATGGGTTGGGGGAGGGATAGTTAATGGAACACCATCACCTGAGCTGACATTAGAAAAACAGTTTCCACCAATCACAGGGCACTGGGACAGTCCACATTCCGATGGGGGGGTTAAGAAAAGCTGTCCCTCAAGCACCCAGTATAGGTTGGGGTTGCTGCAGGGGGATGGGACATGCTTCTTTCAGAGGGCCTGTCACCCCCCAGGCTAGCACCCAGACAGTCCATGTAGTCCAAGACTGTCTCTGTTGGGATGACCTCCCCCAGGCCCCCACCCCCACTGGACATGGGCTGCCCTGGCCAACAGCTTCCACTGGTCTCCTGGCAACAGGTCAAGCAGTTGGCATCTCTGATTCTGAGCTGACCTCTGATCAAGAGATTACTCTCTCCAGGTCTGATCCGTATGCGGTGAACTGCTCCCTCCTGCCCTTTATTCAGAAACTGAGGATTTGTCCTGCGATCAACAACAGCACCTATATCAGGTGGACAGGAACACTAAGGGGCGGGGGAGGCTAGGGGAGGGGTGGGGTCAGGGTGGGGGTTGGCCTCTCTGGGCCACATTTGGGTCCCGCCCCTTACACACACACACAGGCACACGCACACGCACTCACACACACACACACACACACACACACACACACACACCTGTGCGGAGATATTACCACTGGAATATTCAAATCCTACTCTAGCTCAGTGTCCAAGCAATTGGGGTGTGTCCTCCCCAATTACCCATCATGGAACAGGGTGACATGTCTGGGACCTCTGGGCAGAAGAGGAGCAGAGGCACAAGACCTAATACTAGAGCCTCCAAAAGAAGCCATGCCTCCTCTGACAGCTCAGAGGTCCAGCAGGTCACTGTAGGCAGGGCTGCACCAAGAGGCGCACAGGGGTCCTCAACCAAAGCTCCTAGGAAGGGAGCCCAGAAGAGGAGCCATCCCTCCTCTGCTGCTGCCCTGGCTGCTGGTGATGCCAGCACTGCAGCCCCCTCCAAAGGGACAGCAGACATCACTGTGCCCAGTGGGGGGAGTGACTCAGACAGCCTGAGACACGCTCACTCCAAGCAGAGGACTGTGTCCCAGGGTCCCTCAGCCACTGTCTTGTCCTCCTCTGGCACCCTGGGTGCAATGGGCTCCAAAGCCCCCGGCTCTGGCTCTGAGACTGACCCAGCACAGATAGGGCAGACCCCCACAGCCAGGTATACTGTCCCTAGATTTGTCATATACATGGCAGAGGTCTACCCTGGCAGGGCCAAGGCTGTGGGAAGGACAGCTCCCACCGCAGTGTCCAGAGCTGACCCCAGCAACAGCAACAGGGGTGATGGGGGCACTGCCAAGAGCAACCCTCAGGTCCCAAGCCAAGATCCTTGCAGCACACAGGGGAGCCAGGGCACAGTTCAGGTATCCCCCGTGCAGGTGCTCCCTGGGGGCCACATAGGGAAGGATGCCAGGACCCCCACCTCTGCCAGTGGTCCCTCCAGTGGAGCACACTCCAGCACAGGAGCAGATGGGGTGCCCTCCTCCATGGCAGGCATTGCTCCCCACGACTCCACTGCACCCCCAGTGACTCAGAGCTCCTGCTCTACACTACCCATGGTGAGGGCCCAAACAAACAGCCAGCTCCCGTCTACAACTGCCCAGGTTGATGGCAATGCTGGCACTGCCACTTATGCAAGGGCAACAGGTATCACCACCCTGCCCAGTGGAGGGACTCACACAGGCACTCTGAGCCATGATCTTT
Source organism: Erinaceus europaeus (assembly GCF_950295315.1). Taxonomy (NCBI): domain Eukaryota; kingdom Metazoa; phylum Chordata; class Mammalia; order Eulipotyphla; family Erinaceidae; genus Erinaceus; species Erinaceus europaeus. The sequence goes on from NC_080170.1 coordinate 69,338,709, forward strand.
CCAAACAGGAAATTGCGACCCAGGGTCCCTCAGCCAATGCCTTGTCCTCCTCTGGGGCCCTGGGTGCAATGGACTCCAAAGCTCCCAGCTCTGAGACTGACCCAACACAGATGCAGCAGACCCCCACAGCCAGGAGTATTCTCCCTAGATTTGTCATCTACATGGCAGAGGTCTACCCTGGCAGGCCCAAGGCCATAGGAGGGACTGCTCCCACCACAGTGTCCAGAGCAGACCCCAGCAACAGCAACAGGGGTGATGGGGGCACTGCCATGAGCACCCCTCAGGTCCCAAAGCAAGATCCTTCCAGCACACAGGGAAGCCAGGGCACAGTCCAGTCATCCCCTGTGCAGGTGCTCCCTGGGGGCCACTCAGGAATGGATTCCAGGACCCCTACCTCTGCCAGTGGTCCCTCCAGTGGAGCACCCTCCAGCACAAGAGCAGACGGGGGGCCCTCCTCCATGGTGACCCCAGGTAATTGGGGCTCCTGCACTACATTGCCCACCGTGGGGGCCAAAACCAACAGCCATTCCACATCTGCTGTTGTGCAGGCTGCAGCCCCCTCAGGCATTCCCACCACTTCTGCAGGGACAAGAGATAGCAGCCTACACAATGCAGGAGACAGGAGAGTGGGTGCTATCACCATGCAGCAGACACTGAGCCTGGGGGACTCGACCAACATGGGGAGTGTGGGCCAGGGTAACTCAACCACTTCCCTGTCCTCCTCTGGATCCCTGGGTGGGAAAGAATACAGGGCCTGCAAATATCACAGGAAAAGAAAGTCCACCACTGCACCATCTGAAGTTGGCATGCGCGGTGCTGGCACCACAGACACCAGTGACTTGGAGTCACCTAACAGTAAGTTGAAGGCTCTGAGGCTTACCCATGCCAGCATTCCGGGGACTGTGGCCCAGGGTTCAATGACTACTGCTCTGTCCTCCTCTGGGAACCAGGGTGGGAAAGACCACAGAGTGCGCAGAACAGTCAAGAACAGGAAATCTACCACTGCACCATCTGGAGTCACTCCTTCTGGTGGTCTGGGAGCAGGTCCCTCTATTACTGTCAACCTGTCTGGAGGCACAGCTCACACAAGCATTCTTGGTGCTGACAACAGAGCCACCAGAGACATAAATCCAGCTATAAGGAAGCTGCAGGCTCTGAGCCTTCATGCCAGCACTGCAGGGACTATGGCCCATGGTAACTCAGCCACTGCCCTGTCCTCCTCTGGGGCCCTGCATGGGAAAGAACACAGGGCCTGCAGGAAGGACAGGAAAAGGAAATCTGCCACTGCACCATCTGGAGTCACTCCTCCTGGTGCTCTGGGAGCAGGTCCCTTGAATAGTCTCAATCTGTCTGGAGGGGCAGCTCACTCAAGCCTTCCTGACTCTGGCACCAGAGTCACCAGTGACTTGAATTTCCTTATCAGTAGGCTACAGGTTCTGAGCTTGAGTGACACCAACACAGGGCTGACTGTGGCCCAGGGTCCTTTACCCACTGCCCTGTCCACATCTTGGGCCCTGGGTGGGATGGACCACAGATCAGCCAGGTCTGCCAGAAGGAAAACCACCACTGCTCCATCTGGAGTCACCACTTCTGGTGCCCTGGGAGCAGGTCCTAAGGTTCCCATCCTGTCTGGAAGGGCAGCTCACTCAAGCCTTTCTGCTGCTGGCACCAGAGTCTCCAGTGACTTGGCTTCAATTATAAGTAAGATGCAGGCTCTGAGCCTAACCCATCCGAGCATTCCTGGGACTGTGACCCAGGGTCACTCTGCCACTGCCCTGTCGAAACCTGGGCTCTCTATGAGGAAGGGCCTCAGAGCTTCAAGTTCTGACTGCAGACCCAGGCTGACCAACACAACCCCAACTGGGGTCCCCGCCTTTCCTGCCCCTTCATCTGCAGGTCTCCCTGCAAGTGCTGCAGCCCCTCCAAAGACCACTCCCACAGTCAAGTCCAGAGCTGGGAGCCATGATGACTATGAAATCCACACCCTCATCACTGGCCTGGCGGCTCTGCACATTTAGCTTACATGTCTTGGGATGATTTTATTTTATTGTATTTTTATCTGATAGACTTAAACTCAGAGAAGAGAGGGAATTAGATAAGAAGAAAAAGATACCTGCTGTACCTGTTTCACAGATTTTGAAGCTTCTCCCTGCAGGTGGGGAGCAGGAGCTGGAACTCAGATCCACACACACTGTCATGTGGCAATGTGTGGTTAACCAGGGGGGACAGCCACCAACATTGTTTGATTTTTGTTCCTTATTTAAATTTATTTTTCAATTCAACTTTTTTTCATTTGTTTTTTTTCATTATTTTACTTAGTTATTACTATATCTATTTTTAATTTACTAGATTAAAGCATATTTTATTTTTTATTCTGTCTACTATTAGTTTATTGTATGAACCTTTTATTTCAGTATTTCCGGGTCACTGCTGGGACTTGGTTCCTTAACAATGCTACACATTGCTCCTGGTAGTAGTCTTATTTTCTGCTCTCCATTTTTTGTTGCATGTATGTAATAAAAGTATTGATATAGATAATAGTCAACACAAGCCTGTAGGGGCTTGGCATCCACTTGCATGTTACACTTTAATTTCTTGCCACCAGGCTTGATGCCTGCACAGCGACACCACCCCCCATTATCCTGGTGGCCCTATTTATATATTTTTCCCTGGAATAGCAACTTTGAAGGCAGGAGGAGATAGATAGGGAGAGAGACACCAGCAGCTTCCCCCCAGGGTGTGGACCAGGGTGCAACATCTGGTCTTGAACACAGTGATCTGTAGAGCAGCGGACTTGCAGGGCAGTGTGGCCAGCAGCTGGGGCTCTGGAGGGACTCAGGTGCAGGGCTGATGCTAGTTGTACCCTGTGACTGTGGCCAGTCTGCCTCCCCACCCCCAGGAGCATCATCTGCAGCATGGGACACACCAGATTAGAGTGACCTGGAGACCCTCAGAAAAGACCTGCTCAGTAAGTGTCTAGGGGATGCTCCTCTGATCCCTCTATTCTGAGTGGGAGGAGGCCCATGTACAGTGTGAATCTCAAACCAAACAAATACAGCCTACATGCAGGACAGTTCAGCCTTACACAGACTCATTTTAGCGATTACTGGTGGAGAGATCAGACTAAGTCTGCCTTAGCAGTTTTAGTGTGGTAGCACTAATGAGCAAGTTTCAGAAGTCCATAAACACAGATACACAGTGTTTTCCTGGAGACCCTGGGCGATTCTACAGGGCACTTGGCTGATGAGAATCCTGGGCAGAGTCCAGGAGGGGTGTTCTTTGGGCAGCACACAGCTGAAAGGGTGGATCCTGACTCACAAGTTGCTTTCACACAGACCCTTGAGTTTTATTTTAACTCAGGTATTGATTCTCACAACACAGCAATCCTCCAGTCTCCCCATTAGTACACACTCACTCAGCTCTTCTTCTGATCCAGGACCTACTCTGGTCCTGGAACCTACACAGGGAGTACAATCAAGAGTCCTTGGTAGAGAGATAGAGATTGAGAGAGAGAGAGCGAGAGAGATAAATAGAGAGAGATGAGATATACGAAGCATAGTTAAGAAGAGAGTACTAGCAAAGATGTACAGCTTCTGGTCACCATTCAAACTTCTCCCAAAGTGTAGATGGTCAAGGCTTCCCATTGAGCAAGAGATGGATATGTGTTCAACTAAGAGCCTCTCTGGATTTGCCTTTGTACTCTTATTACACATTCAGTTAAATGAATGCATTTATATCACTTCCTAACACTGAAAAGATTGCTGTGATGTGCAGGTTCCTCTTCTTCTCTTATATATAACAGCATATGGGACTGCAGCCCAGGAGGTGGAGACTTGGCTGGAGTTGGACCAAAAAGTAAGTGCTCCCAAGTTCAATCCTTGACACCACATGTGCCAGAGGGATTGTCTGTGTAGGTCTCTCTCCATCACATTAGACAAGTAATAAATCTTTGAAGATGTCTATCAGCTATTAAATAATTTAAATCTCTTTTATGCTTTTCTAATATTTCCTTCATACCTTCCCTAGTGACACACTGCTACTGCCCCCTACTAGATGGGTTGATTCTGGTGCCTATAGTGAAATAATTCTGCATGCAGACTGCATTGAGTCTCCTGTTTGCTGGGCCTGTGAACACACCAGCATGCCAGGGGCCAGGGTAACAGGGGATGAAGGGCACCTGTCAGTAGGACCAGTGACTTCCAAGAGAGCAGGCATTGTTGGACAAGTAAGAAGAGCAGAGAGGAGCTGCCACAGGGATGTGGAGACAGAAGTGGACACCTGGCTCTGGTAGAGTGAGTTCTTCACAATGAAAAGGGACCAGTAGAATTTCCCCCACAGAGAAAGAGCCTACAGTGCAGGAAGGCCACATATTCTGTGAGGGCTCAGCTCCTGCACCCCTCTGAGCACCTCAAGAGGCCCCTTCTCTCCGCCTTCATCATGTGGAAGGGTGCCTTGAGCAATGCAGACTAAGAGTTCCTAGAGGATAAGCTGTGGGCTCACTGCTGAGTGTGACAAGTCACCCAGGGCAAAAGGCTATGTGCTCACAACCTCAGCCAATTGTACCATTTATTGGGAAAAAAAAACATAGAGGTTATGAGCACTGATCTGGTAAACATGCCCATGGCTTTCCTCAATTCCAGGTGAGAAGGGGATTATGCAGTGAGACACCAGCAGGTGGGAGAGAGGCCTCCCCACAGCTGTGAGGTCACCAACATCCTGGTTCCCTTCAGCAGGAGCAAAAGTCAGCATGAGAGGAAATTGGACAATTCCAACAGGAAGGTAACTATGGCATTTTGTGATCTTTTTGGTCTCTAAAGAATTAAAATTGACATAAGCACAATGCACTTAAAATTAGCCCCAACAAAGGTCCCTCGTTCCACTCAAATTAAATACCGGTGGGAAACACTGCACTGCCAGGTGCTAAATCACCCTTAATGGAAGCTCCTATAACAACCTGGAGAGCCTGAGTGACTCCATAGCCGGTGAGCCTGGCCGGTGAGCATGCTGGGCAGAGACAAGGAGGGTTGCAACCTTGGGCAGAATATGCCTAGGGTGTTGGATACATGATTCATTCAGGAACAGGCTTTACACAAACTCATGAATTGTCATCTTTACTAAGGTCCAGCTACCCACTCTACCCCCTTCTCCTTCACAACACAGCCAACAACCTTTCTGCATATCAGCGAGCACACATACAAGCCTTCCTAAGAGACAAGGACTCCTATGATGCTGGGGTCTCATCCTAGGAAGAGTAAAGAGGGCCTGCCACTGAGAGAAAGACAGAGAGAGACAGAGACAGAGAGAAACAGAGATGACCTAATGCCAGAAAGGGATGAATAAACTAGGAGCAGATTGTACACCTTCAGGCTGTCCAACACACCAGTGTAGACAGTTAAGCCTTCCTAGCTGGTGAAGGAAGGGTCTGCATTCATCTGAGAGCATGAGAAAAACCTCTGGATTTATACATCTTCTATCACACATTGAGTGAAATACACAACTTTATGTCATTTCATAGCTCTGGCAGGATTGTGATATGCAGGTCACTCTTTCTCTCTTATAAATGACAGCATATGGAAACTGGAGGCCAGGAAGTGGAGTCTTGCATGGAGTTGAAGAAAACAGGAAGTGCTCCCAAATTCAATGCTTGACATCACATGTGCCAGAGCAGTGGCCTGGGCAGATTTTTCTCCCTCATACGTAAGACAAATTATACATCTTTGAAAATGTGTGGAAGGAACTTAGGAATTCAAATCTCATTCACGTATTCTACTATTTCCTTCCTAATATCACTGGTGAAACACCCAGGGCCTCTGGCCGTACCAGCAGGCAGGACAGTAGGAAAATGGGCTTTAGGGCACTTGACAGCGGGGTCAGTGGCATGGGCGGGAGGGTCACTAGGACAACAGGCCGTGGAAGGCAGGCCACAGGAGCAGATACCAGCTTGGAATGAGACCTGAAGAGAGAAGCGAACCCCCTACTCTGATAGAGTGAGTTCTTCCTACTAACAGGGGACCAGAGAACCTTCCCCAACAAAGAAAGAGCTGGCACTGCAAGGTGAAAACCTGGGTGCTGTGGGGTTCAGCCCCTGCTCCCCCCTGAGTGAATAAAGAGGCTCTGTACACCCTGCCTTCTCCAAGAGGGGCTGTGTGCAGGGAGGTACAGGCAGGGAGCAGCTGAGGAGCAAGTGCAGTGAGGAGCTCCCAGGCCCCTGCAGTCTACCTTCATCATGTGGGAGGGAGCTTACAGCTGCACTCAATAGGAACACCAGAGTATGAGCTGTGGGCCCAGTGCTGAGTGTGGTGTGCCACCAGGGATCCAACCAATAGTGCCCACAGTACTCAGCCCATGGTGCTGCTTCTAGGGAAAGAACCTTTTGTGATGATGAAGCCTGATATTGTAAACACACCTATGAATGTCTTCCATCCCAGGTGACAAACATAAGCAGTAAGGTTGCAACTGCAGGGGTGAGAGAGGTTTCCCCACAGCTCTGGTGTCAACAGCTTTCAGATGTGCTTGACCACAGCCAGGGCATCAGAAAGAAATGAAGATTGGACAATGCCAACAGGAAGGTACCTAACTATTGCGCCTCATAATTTTTCTAATTTATTAACACTATGCATATAGAGATTTCTGGAAATAGCCAGGAAAGGGGTCCTTAGCTCTGCTCAAGTTTGTTTTCAGTGAGTGTGGCCTTCACACAGACTCCTGAGTTGTCTTCTCTGCTCAGATGCCGTCACCCTCTCACTGTCTGTCTCCTCCTACTCCACAACATGGCCACCCCCATCTCTCCCTGTCAGAACACACAGCAGCCATTCCTCAGAGCCAAGGATTTATCTGGTCCTGGTGTAACACCTGATGAAGAGACAAGGAGTGCCTGCCTCATGCAAACAGAGATAGGACAGAAAGACAGACACTGCGATGAAGAGACTAAAAACAAATTTGTTCACCTTCTGGACCTAAGAACAACAGATTTGGTCAAAATGTAGATGGGAAAGGCTTTCTAGACAGTTAAAGAAGCCACTGTATTAATTTGAGAACATGAGAAACACCTCTGCACTTGCACATTCATTCCCATATATTAAATGAATGGTTTCATGTCATTTCCTAGCTCTAATATGATGACTGCCTATGCATGTGACTCTCTTTCTCTCACATATGATGGAATATAGCAACTGCTGCCCAGTAGGTTAAGACTTGGCTGAGGCTGGAGAGGAAAAAGTAAGTGCTCCCAAGTTCAATCCCTGACATTAAAGGTGCTAGGGTGATGATCTGTAGATGCCTTTTTCCTTCACATATTAAGAGAAATATTTCCTTGAAGATGGATGACAGTTATTAAAGAATTCAAATCTCATTTATGTTTTCTAATGTTTCTTCCTAATATCACTAGTGACATACTTCCACTGTCCCAGTTCCATGTGTCCATTATGGTACCACACTGAAATAATCCTTCCTGTTGACGGGGTGAGATTTCCCTGCACCAGGAACCTGCATCCACACAAGCAGGCCTGAGGCAGAGGTATCATAGGATTTAGGACATGTGTCACTGGAACCAGTGGGATCTACAGCAGGGTTTCCTAGAAGCGCAGGAAGTGGAGCGTAATGGAGAGGAGCATAGAACAACATGCCACAGAGACGTGGAGAGAGAAATGGACACACAACTCTGGTAGTGTGAACTCTCCACACAAAGGAGGGACCCAAAGAGATTCCCACACAGAGCAAGAACTGTCACTGATTCCATATTCTGTAGGGGTCCAGCCCCTGCACCCCTCTGAGTAACTGAAGAGGCCCCAAACACCCTGCCAGCTCCTAGAGGCCCTGTGAGGGAGGAGGGTCAGTCAGGGAGCACCTGAGGAGTGAGTGCAGTGAGGAACCTCCAGGCCTCTTCTCCCTGCCTTCTTCATGTGGGAGGGAGCCTAGGGCTGTACCCAATAAGGGTGCCCACCCTTTCTAAGTCTGGCTGCTACCCTGGTATTGATCCAATATGCCCACAATGTGCAGCCCCTGGGACTGCTTTGGGAAGAAAAGCAAGGGGGTTACCAGTTGTCATCTGGTATACATTCCCTTGACCTTCCTTAATCCATTGTGACAAAGGCTAGTGAGGTAGTGCCACTGGGGATGAGAGAAGCCTCCCCACAGATCAGGGATCACAGCATCCATCCATACGGCCCACCTACAGCACAGACATTGTACAGAAGTAGTAAAGGAGGAACTGCCAATGCCAACACCAATGTACCTACTGCATTCCGTGATCATTATTATCTCTGAACATAAAGGTGTAAACTCATTCCAATTTACATGAGCAAGAAAACGCTTTCCAAGCTCCACTCAGGGTTGCAGCACAGTGGGGAACACTGCTCTCAGAGGAACTCAGAGAGGCTAAGCTTAGCCCCATTCAGAGCAGTACTGACTGGGGGACCACCTGTGCACTTGTAGGTGAGGCTCCTGGCCAGAGACAGAAAGGGAGAGGCAAAAGTTTAGCCTGGCAAACACAACCCAGGTGAGTGCAGTGAGCTGTCCCCAGGTCCCTTCCCTCTGGCTTGAATGCAGGCATCCCAGCACCCACCTGGGAGGCTCCACCCAGAGTTAGGGTGTGCCCTCTGAGGAGTGTGGAGTGCAACCCTCCACCCCCAGGACAGAGCCTGATTGAGTATGCATGCCAATGAACTTCCTTAACCCAGGTGGAGAAGAGGGAGCAGGGAGGCAGCAGCAGCAGGAGGAAGAAAGCCTAAACCACATCTCTGGACTCAGGGACACCTGGGTGCCCATTAGCACACGGAGAAGCCAGCATGGGCCAAGTGAAGACCGCACAGTTTTCTCAGGAAGGTATCTATTTTTCATTTCAGTTTTCATTCCCATCTCGATTTCATTAAACCTGACAAGCACATTGTGTTTTAAACCAGCAAGGCCTACAGAATGCAGCACTGCAGAGTGAGGAGGGCAGGTTGAGTCTAGGGTGTGTGTGGCCTTGTCAGATCTACTCACCCTGTGTTCCTATCAATCACTGTGGACCAGACCAGAGAAGATGAAGACCAGCTCACACACGGGTGCCCCTCACAGAGCAGGCACCAGGGCAAGTTCCACGTCTGAGAACTTTGGAAGGGGATGTGTGAATATCAGCCCTTGCCCACACCCACCTCTTTGGGGACAGAGTTCAGAAATGATGGGCTCCCAGCATCTTGACCAGAACTAGCAGATTTCCTCCCTGGCCTATTGTAACATCAGTCCCTGCAGCTTCTCTGGCCGGCCTCTGTCTGAGCTTCTCAACCAATGGTTTGATTGTGGGACACACCAGAAGGCACCCATAGTGACCTCTCACCCTGCACAGCAGAGTCCTTTGAAACCCACACACAATGACATGGACATTCATTTCTTTCATCTCCTGTTTTCTTTTTCATGTGCATATATTGATTGATTCCCTTTTTGCTGTCTGTGCTTGGACTGTTGTAGTTATTAATGTTGTCATCCTTATTGGATAGGATAGAGAGAAATGGAGAGAGGAGGAGAAGGTAGAGAGGGCGAGAGAAAGAGGGACACCTGCAGACCGGCTTCACTGCCTGTGAAGTGACTCCCCTGTAGGTGGGGAGCCAGGGGGCTCAAACCTGGATCCTCAAGCCAGTCCTTTCACTTTGTGCCACCTGTGCTTAACCTACCACACAACAGGCTGCATGACTTTCTCAGGTTTTCTTAGAAACATCTGAGTGTGGTCACAGGGCAGAGTGGAAGGTAGCTGAGAGGGTGCAGGAAGGTAACTATGTCCTGGTGTCATACTGTATGGGGACACAGCACTCTGACTCAGAGAAGCAAGCACTGTTCCTGGTGCTTTCTCTGCAGAGCCCTGGGGTCCAGCATGGGGGAACTTATGGGGGGCTCAGGTGGGGTCTGCTCAGATCCTTGTCCCACAGGGGCTTCCTCCCCTGCTGTCTGAAGCTGCTCTAGCAAGAGAGTGCTGTGGGCAGAGCTCAGCTTTAAGGAACATTTTCCTCTGTGAGAAGGAGTGGGGGACCCCTGGGCCTGGGGTTCCAACAGTAAAGGGAGAGCGGGATGCACACTGCTGAGGAGCTAGTCACCCAGGGTGGGTCTGCTTTAGTCTAAAGTTGTTCTCACCCCATTGCCAGACAACCCCACTTTCCCTCTTCTTCCCCACACCCCCATTGCTGAGGAGACTTGGCTGCCCAAAAGTGGCCTTCGTGCTCTTCCCCAGGTCATGACTTAAGGCTCCACTTCAAGATGGCGGCACCAGTGCAAGACAGTCCACAGTTCTCAGCGACCACCTGCCCCAGAGCAGCACCATGGAGGACGGCACTTGGCAGAGGACTCTACAGACACCACATCAGAAGAGAAGAAGCTGCACCCTTCCCCATCATGTACTCTTTGTGTACCCCCTAAGGAAGCATGTAAACTGTAGATTATAAAGTGTAAACTGTAAACTCCTGTGGGGCCACCTGGTACCTTCAGCCAGTAGCCTCTCCTGCTGGAAATTAAACATGTACCTTTTTAATGCACTCTTTTTGCCTGGGCTCCTTGCTTTCTCCCCACAGCCTTAGCAGGGTTAGGCAGAATTTGGGAGGGAGGGCTTGGAAGGAAGGTAGTGCAGAATGGCATCCCAGGAACACAGCTACTCTCTTCCCTGATCCAGCTTTCTTGTCCATTTTCCAGCTACGGCATAATCTCCCTAGACAATAAGTTGGATCCACCTGCATATCAAATGTCAGGCTCATGAAAAGAAAAAATAAAAGTGTCCTGGAGCCCCACTTGCCCAGAACCCGCCCCACTAGGGAGAGAGAGAGACAGGCTGGGAGTATGGATTGACCTGCCAATGCCCATGTTCAGCGGGGAAGTAATTACAGAAGCCAGACGTTCCACATTCTGATATTGGGCCCTTACTTCCAGAGTGTTAAAAAATAGGAATGCTATCTATGAGGGGAGGTGAAAGGATATGGAGTTCTGGAGGTGGGAACCGTGTGGAGTTGTATCCCTCTTATCCTATGTTTTATTATCAGTGTTTCCTTAGTAAAAATTAAAAAAAATATTTTGGATACCTATGTTTAACATAGTAGTATAACTTTGTGATTGTCACTGAAAGGAGGTTTCATCAGTTTATTAATTCATATGGTAATTCCTTTTCGAAATTAACTATACCAAAATGTCACAATTGAGACAGTAATAATTAGTTGTTTCTGAGGTATAAAAAATAAATTTTAGTTCCATAGCACCACAGGCAAAAATATTAACACTAAGATCTTATAAGCCATGCAAAATAGAGCACAGTGACAAATTATAGGTATTAAAAAACAAAACCTTAAAATATTCCAAATCACATTTATTACACGATTCTTCTTCTGAGAAGTCACTCGTTAATTAAACTTTCACTTACAAACTTTCAACAGTTGTCTCTAAATAACGATAGTATTGTCTTTACTATGTTCAATTTTTTACTATGTTCAAAAATAACGATAGTATTGTCTTTACTATGTTCTCCAAATAACGATGGTATTGTCTTTACTGTGTTTATTTAATTTTTACTTGATGGAGACCTTAATGGATTACTGTACTGTTGTTGACACATGAATATAAATTTTCATGTGCTCTTGAAACTCTCATTACCAAGTTTTCGACCATCATGCACCAGGACCTCAAGACTCTTCTCCTCCTTCCTCTGAGCCCTTGGCTTTGGTGTAGGACACCATGAGAATCATGAAAAACTTCTATGAAGAACTATAAGCCACCAACATAGAGAATATGGAAGAAATGGAACAATTTCTAGAAACATATGCCCTTCCAAAACTGAACCAAGAAGAACTACAAAATCTAAATGCACCAATCACAGACAAAGAAATTGAAACCATTATTAAGAACCTCCCCAACAACAAAAGTCCTGGACCAGATGGCTCCACAAACAAATTTTACAAAACTTTCAGGAAACAGTTAGTACCCATACCTCTTAAGCTTTTCCATAAGATTGAAGAAACAGGAATACTCCCTTCCACCTTCTATGAAGCCAACATCACCCTGATACCAAAAGCTGATAAGGACAGAAAAAAAAATAGGAAAACTACAGACCAATATCTCTGATGAACATAGATGCCAAAATATTAAACAAGATCTTGGCCAACCGGATACAGCAGCATATCAAAAAGATCGTTCATCACGACCAAGTGGGATTCATCCCAGGAATGCAAGGCTGGTTCAACACCAGTAAGTCAATCAATGTCATTCACCACATCAGTAATAGGGACTGGCATAAGGATCTCGGTTCAAGCCCCCGGCTCCCCACCTGCAGGGGAGTCGCTTCAAGGGCAGTGAAGCAGGTCTGCAGGTGTCTATCTTTCTCTCCCCTCTCTCTCTGTCTTCCCCATTTCTCTCTGTTCTATCCAACAACAAAGCAATGTCAACAGTGGCAATAATAACCGCAACGAGGCTGCAACAACTAGGGCAACAAAAAGGGGGGTAATGGCCTCCAGGAGCGGTGGATTCATGGTGCAGGCACCGAGCCCAACAATAACCCTGGAGGAAAAAAAAATAGGAATGCTATCTGTCAGGGGAGGTGATGGGATATAGAGTTCTGGTGGTGGGAACTGTGTGGAGTTGTACCCCTCTTATCATATGTTTGTTATCAGTGTTTCCTTAGTATAAATAAAAAAATATTTTGGATACCTACATTTAACATAGTAGTATAACTTTGTGATTGTCACTGAAAGGGGCTTGCATCAGTTTATTAATTCATATGGTAATTCTTTACAAAATTAACTATACCAAAATGACACAATTGAGACAGTAATAATTAGTTGTTTCTGAGATATAAAAAATAAATTTTGGTTCAATAGCACCACAATCAAAAATATTAACACTAAGATCTTATAAGTCATGCAAAATAGAGCACAGTGACAAATTATAGGTATTTAAAAAACAAAACCTTAAAATATTCCAAATCACTTCACATTTTTATACCATTCTTCTTCTGATAAGTCACTAGTTAATTAAACTTTTACTTACAAACTTTCAACAGTTGTCTCCAAATAACGATAGTATTGTCTTTACTATGTTCAATGTTTTACTATGTTCAAAAATAACGATGGTATTGTCTTTACTATGATCTACAAATAAAGATAGTATTGTCTTTACTATGTTTATTTAATTTTTACTTGATGGAGACCGTAATGGATTACTGTACAGTTGTTAACACATGAGTATAAATTTTCATGTGCTCTTGACACTCTCACTACCAACTTTTCGACCATCATGCACCAGGACCTCAAGACTCTTCTCCTCCTTCCTCTGAGCCCTTGACTTTGGTGTAGGACACCATGCGAATCATGTGAAACTTCTATGAAGAACTATAAGCGACCAAGCTACAGAATCTGGAAGAAATGGAACAATTCCTAGAAACATATGCCCTTCCAAAACTGAACCAAGAAGAACTACAAAATCTAAATGCACCAATCACAGACAAAGAAATTGACACCGTTATTAAGAACCTCCCCAACAACAAAAGTCCTGGACCAGACGGCTTCACAAACGAATTCTACAAAACTTTCAGGAAACAGTTAGTACCCATACCTCTTAAGCTTTTCCATAAGATTGAAGAAACAGGAATACTCCCTTCCACCTTCTATGAAGCCAATATCACCCTGATACCAAAAGCTGATAGGGAGAGAAAAAAAAAAAGGAAAACTACAGACCAATATCTCTGATGAACATAGATGCCAAAATATTAAACAAGATCTTGGCCAAATGGATACTGCAGCATATTTAAAAGATTGTTCATCACAACCATTTGGGATTCATCCCAGGAATGCAAGACGGTTCATCATCCGTAAGTCAATCAATGTCATTCACCACATCAATAATAGCAAAGCCAAAAACCACATGATTATCTCAATAGATGCAGAGAAAGCCTTTGACAAAATCCAACACCCATTCATGCTCAAAACTCTACAAAAATGGGAATAGATGGGAAATTTCTCAAGATAGTGGAGTCTATATATAGCAAACCTACAGCCAACATCATACTCAATGGAAAGAAGCTGAAAGCATTGCCCCACAAATCAGGGACTGGACAGGGCTGTCCACTGTCCCTGTTACTCCTCAACATAGTATTGGAAGTTCTTGCCATAGCAATCAGGCAAGAGAAAGAAATCAAAATAATACAGATTGGAAGGGAAGAAGTCAAGCTCTCACTATTTCCAGATGATATGATAGTATACATAGAAAAACCTAAAGACTCCAGCAGAAAACTACTGGGAATTATGAGGCAATACAGAAAAGTATCAGGCTACAAAATCAATGTACAAAAATCAGTGGCATTTCTTTATGAAACATTAAATCTGAAGAAGACATCCAGAAATCACTCCCATTTACTGTTTCAGCAAAATCAATCAAATACCTAGGAATCAAGTTGACCAAAGAAGTGAAAGACTTGTATACTGAAAAGTATTCAGTCGCTACTCAAGGAAATAGAAACTGATATAAAGAAATGGAAAGATATCCCATGCTCATGGATTGGAAGAATAAATATCATTAAAATGAATATTCTCCCCAGAGCCATATACAAATTTAATGCAATACCCATCAAAGTTACTCCAAGCTCCTTTAAGAGAATAGAACAAACACTACAATCATTTATCTGGAACCTGAAAACACCTAGAATTGCCAAAAGCATCTTGAGGAAAAGAAACAGAAATGGAGGCATCACACTCCCAGACATTAAACTATATTATAAAGCCATCCTCATCAAAAAAGCATGGTACTGGAACAAAAATAGGCACACAGGCCAGTGGAACAGAAGTGAAAGCCCAGAAATAATTCCCCACACCTATGGACATCTAAACTTTGATAAGGGGGCCCAAAGGATTAAATGGAAAAAGGAGGCTCTCTTCAATAAATGGGGCTGGGAAAACTGGGTTGTAACATGCAGAAGAATGAAATTGAACCAGTTTATCTCACCAGAAACAAAAATCAACTCCAAATGGATCAAAGACCAGGATGTCAGACCAGAAACAATCAAATACTTAGAGGAAAACATTGGTGAAACACTTTCCCTCCTACACCTCAAGGACATTTTTGATGAATCAAACCCAATTGCAAGGAAGACTAACGCAGAAACAAACCATTGGGACAACATCAAATTGAAAAGCTTCTGCACATCCAAAGAAACTATTAAACAAAGAGCCCCCTCACAGAATGTGAGAAGATCTTCACATGCCATAACAGACAAGAAACTAATCACCAAAATATATAAAGAGCTCAGCAAACTTAGCGCCAAAAAAGCAAATGACCCCATCCAAAAATGAGTAGAGGATACGAACAAAACATTCACCTCAGGGGAGATCTAAAAGGCTAACAAACATATGAAAAACTGTTCTAGGTCACTGATTGTCAGAAAAATGCAAATTAAGACAACACTAAGATGCCACCTCACTCCTGTAAGAATGGCATACATCAAAAAGGACAGCAGCAACAAATGCTGGAGAGGTTGTGGGGACAGAGGAACCCTTCTGCATTGCTGGTGGGAATGTAAATTGGTACAGCCTCTGTGGAGAGCCATCTGGAAAACTCTCACAAGGCTAAGAATGGACCTTCCATATGATCCAGTAATTCCTTTCCTGGGATTATACCCCAAGGACTCCATAACACCCAACCAAAAAGAGGTGTGTACGCCTTTGTTCATAGCCGCACAATTCCTAATAGCTAAAACCTGAAAGCAACCCAGGTGCGGAACAACAGATGAGTGGCTGAGAAAGCTGTGGTATATATACACAGTGGAATACTTAGCAGCTATCAAGAACAATGAACCCACTTTCTCTGACCCATCTTGGACAGAGCTAGAAGGAATTATGTCAGGTGAGCTAAGTCAGAAAGATAAAGATGAGTATGGGATGATCCCACTCATCAACAGAAGTTGACTAAGAAGATCTGAAAGGGAAACTAAAAGCAGGACCTGACCAAATTGTAAGTAGGGCACCAAAGTAAAAACCCTGTGATGAGGGGTAGACATGCAGCTTTCTGGCCCAGTGGGGGGGTGGGAGTGGCTGGGAGGGATGGGTCACAGTCTTTTGGTGGTTGGAATGGTGTTTATGTATGCTCCTAGTAAAATTAATTGTATGTCTCGAAGTTTTTTAAAACACAGACTGAATCTTTTTAATACATAGGCTGTGTATTTGATTTTGCGGACTCTCTCAAAATCCTAGACCAAGTAGATCAGAAGCAACCAATAGCACAGCTATATATAAGATACTGTGTACTGTACAGCAAACCCTAACAAAAGGACTTTTCAAAGTTAACCCAATTACCAAATAATGTGATCATAACATTAACTATCAATTGTCTTTTGGAACCCTATGGCAGCAGGAACCTCACATCTCCACTACAGAGCCTCTACTTCCCCCAGTTTTGGAACTCTTGGATAGGGCCCACTTTCCCGTATGCCTCTCCCAATCCATATCAAATAATATTGCATCTGCTGATCACAACCTAATCAACACAACAATTGCCAACTCAACATGCTTCACTTCAGACTGAGTCCAGAGACTTCACGTGTGGAATGACAACCCTTCAGCTCCATTACTCAGGTGAGACCTTTCCTTTCATAGTATACTTTAATTCCATCTCAGGTGGTTCACTTTCTAACAAAGTCCCAAAACCTAGATATACACCAATTACTGTGAGAGAGAGCATATGTTCACACGTATCCATAAACTACTACAAAATATATACCTGAAAGCAGAAGTACACTAGAGTTTGCAGTGAGTATCCCCCTAACATTTCCTCTCCACTGTTGCAAGCTTTGGGTCTATTATTGCTCAACAATTTGTTTGGTTTTGTATGTTAACTCTCTTTTCAGACACCAGGTTCCAGATGTCATCAGGATGCCGGCCAGGCTTCCCTGGACTGAAGACCCCACCACTGTGTCCTGAAGCTCTGCTTCCCCAGAGACCCACCCTACTAGGGAAAGAGAGAGGCAGACTAGGAGTATGGACTGACCAGTCAACGCCAATGTTCAGCGGGGAAGCAATTACATAAGCCAGACCTTCCACCTTCTACAACCCACAATGACCCTGGGTCCATGCTCCCAGAGGGATAGAGAGTGGGACTGCTATCAGGGGAGGGGGTGGGATATGGAGATTGGATGGTGGGAATTGTGTGGAGTTGTACCCCTCCTACCCTATGGTTTTGTTAATTTAGCCTTTCTTAAATAAAAAAAGAAGAAAATCCTACGAATCCCATTAAAAATTAGACTAAATAATAATACTAAATAGTTTATCATAAATCTTGCACGATAGTAATCTCATGACCTATGATATGAAAAAACATTTGTGTAATTCAACTACAAGAATATAATGCTAAATCTATGAAAAACTCACCCACTAATAAAAATTCTTTATAATTCTTTCACTGATTTACCTACCCCATCAAATATCTCTTCTTGATGGAATTTCGGTTCTTTACTAGGCTTATGTCTAATTATGTAAATTACTACAGGCCTATTTCTAGCTATACACTATATATCATATACACTAAAAGCATTTCCATCAGTCACCCATATATGTTGAGACGTAAATTATGGTTGATTAAACTGCTATATTCATGCTAATGGGGCTTCCATATTTTTTTATCTGTCTTTTCTTACATATTGATCAAGGTCTTTATTATGATTCCTATATATTTACAGAAACATGAAATATCAGAATTATTTTGTTAATCGCTACTATAGCTACAGCTTTCATGGGTTACATTTTACCATGAGGACAAATATCCTTTTGAGGAGCTACAGTCATTACAAATTTATTAACTGCTATTCCTTATATTGGAACAGATCTAGTACAATGAATTTGAGGAGCATTTTCAGTAGATAAAGCTACTCTAACCCGTTTTTTCACTTTTCACTTTATTCTCCCATTTATTATTACTGCCCTCATAATAATCCACCCATTATTCCTTCATGAAACTGGTTCTAATAACCCTACAGGAATTATTTCAGAATCTGACAAAATTCCATTTTACCCTTATTATACTATAAAAGATATTCTAGGAATAGCCTCATTAATCTTTGTTTAAATAATATTAGCATTATTTTCCCCAGATCTTTTAGGTGAGCCAGACAATTATACCCCTGCTAACTCCTTAAATACACCCCCACACATCAAACCTGAGTGATATTTTCTATTTGCATATGCAATTCTTCCATCAATCCCCAACAAATTAGAGGGTGTCTTAGCATTATTCATATCTATCTTTATTTTATTTATTATACCTTCCCTACATACTTCAAAACAACGAAGTATAGCATTTTGACCTCTAAGTCAATGTGGTTTCTGACTACTAGTATCAGACCTAATAATTCTTACCTGAATCGGAAGCCAACCTGTAGAAGACCCATACATCATTACTGGCCAAGTAGCTTCAATTTATTACTTCTTTTCTAGTCTTATCTTAATACCTTTAATTGGCCTTATCGAAAACTATATACTTAAATGAAGAGTCTTTGTAGTATAAATATTAATACACTGGTTTGGTAAACCAAAGAAGTGGGAATACACCCTCCTGAGACACTCAAGGAAAAGACTACAGTCCTACCATCAACACCCAAAGCTGATATTCTTACTTAAACTATTCCCTGAATATACATATATTATAAGTATATAGATATGTAACATATAGATATGTAATAGTTACCATCGGAATTAACTATTGTTGGTGCACTAGGATGAACAAACTTACTATTACTATACACAAGGAGCTAGGTTCAAGGAGCTAGGTTCAAGCCCTCCAGTCCCTATCTACAGGGGAGGAACAATGACAAGCAGACCTGCAAGGCTTTATATATCTCTTCCTTTCCACTTCCCCTTCCTTCTCAATTTTTATCTTATCAATTATAATAAATCTTCAAAATCTTACTATTAGGTAGACTATTTGGAAAAGATTACATGACTATGTGGAAATTATAAATATTTACAATATTTATAAATATTAAACATTGATATTAATAAATATTAATTATAAATATAATATCCATATTTAAATATAATTATAATAAATATTTAAATATAAATTATATTTATAAAAATTAAATATTTATAAATGTTTTAAAAATATTTATTTATTATATAGGCAGCAGATGATTAGAATATAGAGAACATTATTAAGAACTTACTGTTGGTGACCCAGCCAGGACCGGGAGCGGCGCGTGGACTGAGCGACCATCTTTTCTGGACGCCAGGGAGTCAGGCGCCTCACCCTGAGAAGCCCTGGTGTGCCTTCCTCCATCCTGCTCTGGTAGGGCGCTGCAGCGGGAAATCCAGTGATTGGCTGGAAGCTGTTGCTCCTCCTCTGGCATGTGGAGCTGGGCGCACTGGGCAGCCAGGGCCCACTGTCGCTGGCACTTCGTCTTCCTGCTGGTCCACCAGAAACAGCGGAAGGCCTATGTGCTCGACTTCCAGCATGGCTTCTTGTGGGCTGTGGGGGGGTTGCAGCGGCATCAGTGGCCTGCTGCTTGCAGGCCTGCGAGCTGTGGGTGCGGAGGAGTGGTGGGCGGCTGGCTGGTGGTGGACTTCCTGCTCTGCCTGTTCCTGTGCATGTCGCCCTAGGTGCTGTGCTCCTGCCAGGACCAGCCATGAGCCCAGCGCGGCCCCCTCCCCTCCTTGCCCCATGAGCCCTGAGCAGGTGCTGCAAGGCGTGGCCCTGGCCTGAGGGAGTCCCATGACCCGGGATGGGTAGGCCAGGCACCTCCTCGGAGCGCCCCACAACAGCCTAGCTTCCCCACAGAGCCATGGACTACCTGCAGGTGTCACCCGAAGCTAGAGAAATAGCAGCCCTCAAGCACATGGACTGTGGTCCCGGATGCCTGGGGGGAGAGGAGCAGAGCAGAGCCAGGAGCTGGAGCCTCAGCACCCCAGGCCCCTGAACACCCTCAGGCCCCTTCCTCCTCTCAGCACCCCTAGGCCCCTGAATAGCCTCAGGCCTCCTCCTCCTTTCAGCACCCCAGGCCCCTGAACACCCTCAGGCCCTCTCCCCTCAGTACCCAATGCCCCTGAACCCCCTCAGGTACCCTCCTCTCAGCACCCCAGGCCCCTCAAACCCTCAGGCCCCGTCCTCATTTCAGCACCCCATGCCTCTGAACACCCTCAGGCCTCCTCCTCCCCTCAGGACCCCAGATCTCTGAACACCCTCAGGCCCCCTCCTCCTCTCAGCACCCAAGGCCCCTCAACATCCTCAGGTCTCCTCCTCCCCTCAGCACCCCAGGCCCCTGAATAATCTAAGACCCCCTCCTCTCAGCACCCCAGGCCCCTGAACACCCTCAGGTCGCCCCTCCTCTATGCACCCTAGGCCTCTGAACACCCTCAGGCCCCCTCCTCTCAGCACCCCAGACCCCTGGACACCCTCAGGCCACCTCCTCCCCTCAGCACCCAAGGCCCCTGAACACTCTCATCATGGTAAAATAAACATGAATGAAACATCATGGTAAAATTAATTTAACATGCTTGTGTACTGATTTGAAAGTTATGGAAGTGAAATGGAAGAAGTGAATAACTGGGTATAGTAGATTTTAGAAGAAAATCTAAATGTGTTATTATATTTTGAAATTAAGAAAACAAAAAGTAACTAGAGATACAAAAGAGTATATGTGAGAGAAAGGACATGACTTTTAAAATTTAAATTTATTTGTTTGATAGGGCAGAGAACATTTGAGAGAGGGAGAGAAAGAGAGAGACTGTAGCAGTGTTTCTTCATTCAAGGAGCTCCCGCCCTGAAGGTGCAGACTGAGGGCTTCAACCAGATTTTTGCACATGATAACATGTACCCTTATCTTGGTGTGCCACTGCCCCGCCTAAAGAACATAACTATTCTACACATGAATTTGTTGAAGAGTTTACTATGTAGCAAAAGTCTTTGACTATACCAAATGCAGCACAGGAGTCCATATGACAGAACAGTTTGGTTATGTGCCAGAAGTCTCATTCAGCAGTTACTTAGAAACATGTATATTTATAGACAAAGAAAACCGTAAAAATTGCATATGGTCTTCTGACCGTTTGAGCACTTAAATTTAACTGGAGAAGTGAAGTGGAAGCCAATTTAATCTCTTTTTTTCTCCCATTTTTAATACCTTTGTGGCACAATATTACACCTACTGTTACAATTTGCTGCTCTGAGTTAAATCCCTGATGGCCAGGCTCTGAGATTACTAAAACGAAAAGCTGGCGGATATAAGAGGGTAAAGGGTGGAACTTCCATGACAATTAGATGAAAAATCCCTTGCTATAGGGGAGGAAAATGTATGTTTCTAGTGAAAAAAAACTGAATTAATTAGTGTATAGTTGGTACCACACTTAAATTGAAGGTGCTGCTTGAGAGGTGTGTACTTTTATGTATGTTATTATTTTTTTTGCTAACATATTGAGTCATAATAGAAATAGTCAGATATCAATAAGCTGTTTATATGGTGACCATTTTCCTTCGCTTTCAGTTTTCCTTTTTCCTGCTGGCACTTCCCTGTTTATCCGATTTAATGTAATAAAATGCATAATTAATTTCTAAATGCTTCCATTGAGCGGTGCAATTTGTCAAGTTGAGTTGTTAACAGAATTAAGCTTTTCAGAGAAGGTGGGCTCATTGTTCTTGATAGCTGCATAGTATTCCATTGTGTATATATACCACAGCTTTCTCAGCCACTCATCTGTTGTTGGGCACCTGGGTTGCTTCCAGGTTTTAGCTATTATGAATTGTGCTGCTATTATGAATTGAGCAGCTGAGAAAGCTGTGGTATATATACACAATGGAATACTATGCAGCTATCAAACAATGAACCCACCTTCTCTGACCCAACTTGGACAGAGAAAGAAGGAATTATGTTAAGTGAGCTAAGTCAGAAAGATAAAGATGAGTATGGGATGATCCCACTCATCAACAGAAGTTGACTAAGAAGATCTGAAAGGGAAACTAAAAGCAGGACTTGACCAAATTGTAAGTAGGGCACCAAAGTAAAAACCCTGTGGTGAGGGGTAGACATGCAGCTTCCTGGGCCAGTGGGGGGTGGGAGTGGGTGGGAGGGATGGGTCACAGTCTTTTGGTGGTGGTAATGGTGTTTATGTACACTCCTAGCAAAATGTAGTCATATAAATCACTAGTTAATTAATATGAGAGGGGGGAAATCAATTGTGTCTCAAAGTTTTTCAAAACACAAACTGAATCTTTTTAATATATAGGCTGTGTATTTTATATGCAGACTCTCTCAATAGCCTAGACCAAGTATATCAGAAGCATCCAGTAGCACAGCTATATACAAGATACTGGGTACTGTACAGCAAACCATAACAAAAGGACTTTTCAAAGTTAATCCAATTAACAAATAATGTGATGATAACATTAACTATCGATTGTCTTTTTAACCCTAAGACAGCAGGAACCTCACATCTCCACTATAGAGCCCCTACTTCCCCCAGTCCTGAAACCCTTGGATAGGGCCCACTTTCCCATATGCCTCTCCCAATCCATATCAAATAATATTGCATCCGCCGATCACAACTTAACCAACGCAACGATTGCCACCTCGACATGCTTCACTTCAGACTGTGTCCAGAGACTTCACGTGTGGAATGACAACCCTTCAGTGTCATTACTTGGGTGAGACCTTTCCTTTCATAGTATACTCTAATTTCATCTCAGGTAGTTCACTTTCTAACAAAGTGCCAAAACCCAGATATACACCAGTTTCTGTGAGAGAGACCATATGTCCACACGTATCCATAAACTACTGCAAAATATATACCTGAAAGCAGAAGTACACTAGAGTTTGCAGTGAGTACCTCCCTAACACTTCCTCTCCACTATTCCAAGCCATGGGTCCATGATTGCTCAATAATTTGTTTGGCTTTGTATCTTAACTCTCTTTTCAGTCACCAGGTTCCAGATGCCATCAGGATGCTAGCCAGGCTTCACTGGATTGAAGACCCCACCAATGTGTCCTGGAGCTCAGCTTCCCCGGAGACACACCCTACTAGGGAAAGAGAGAGGCAGACTGGGAATATGGACCGTCCAGTCAAAGCCCATGTTCAGCGGGGAAGCAATTACAGAAGCCAGACCTTCTACCTTCTGCAACCCACAATGACCCTGGGTCCATGCTCCCAGAGGGATAGAGAATGGGAAAGCTATCAGGGGAGGGGGTGGGATATGGAGATTGGATGGTGGGAATTGTGTGGAGTTGTACCCCTCCTACCCTATGGTTTTGTTAATTAATCCTTTCTTAAATAAAAAAAAGAATTAAGCTTTTTATCAGTGATTAGCGAAAGAAGGTTAAAAAATAATTACAGAACTGTATGCCTACCTGGTTCAAAGCCAGGTTTTGGATTAAATGTTTGATAAAGGTTTCCTGACACGTTGTAAAACATTTAGCAAAATTCCCCCTAGTGCATTTAAAACTTGTTTCTGTGCAGAGCCAACCATCAAGACAGGAGCATTTGGGCAGACCTTTGTGCACATCAGTGTGGGAACGCAGAAAATTGCTTTTATAAAATACCAAAGGAAATGCACCCATTAGGAGAAAGGGGAGCCTGACCTCACAGGTGTTTCCCATCTTTCATGTTTGGTATTGTGATTTGCTGCTTGAGTAAAACTGAAGAATCAGTTGGAGGCAGTGATAGAGCAGTGTGTTGATGACATGATTAATAACGAAAGGCCTTTGCCTGTAGTTATACACATAACCACAGCAACTAGTATGGAAAGGATTGAAAGTGAATAAAGACAAATGAAAAAATTTATTTCTTAATCTGATCTTTTCTAAATCTCTAATGCAATGTATTGAATCTTATTATGTATGGTATTCCCTTCCTCCTACAGCTTCCCACTTCATTTTCTATCTCACTGTCATCTCATTTTTCAAGAATATGAAGGTTGATCCATTCCATCCCTTCATTTTCTCCCCTCCAAGGGTGGAGAAAAGAGGGAAAAGATGCGCCTGATAGAATACACCTTTTCTAATAGTGGAACCATAACTATTCCTCAGGAGACTTCAGTCAGCAAGTTCCACGCTACCTTTCTTTATTTGCTTGCATTCAGGCACAGTATCATGTCTTGGCTATTCACCCACATCTGGCACTAGTGTTTATATGCCTACTACCTATCTATAGAATGGAGACCCCATCCTCCCAACTCTTCATCTGCATTACTCCAGCCTTTAGATCATGATTAGTCAACAACTTGATTGGCTTTATATGTTAACACTTTTTTCAGCCACCAGGTTCCAGATGCTAGCATGATGCCAACTAGACTTCCCTGGACAGACAACCACACCAATGTGTCCTGGAGCTCTGATTCCCCTGAACCCCACCCCACTAGGGAAAGAGTGAGGCAGGCTGGAAGTATGGATCCACCTGTCAATGCCCATGTTCAGTAGGGAAGCAATTACAGAAGCCAGACCTTTCACCTTCTGTATCCCACAATGACCTTGGGTCCATACTCCCAGAGGGTAAAAGAATAAGAAAGCTATCAGGGGAGGGGATGGGATAAGGATTTCTGGTGGTGGGAATTGTGTGGAGTTGTACCCCTCTTATCCTATGGTTTTGTCAGTGTTTCCTTTTTATAAATAAATTTAAAAAGAAATAACGAATGAAAAATCCATGTAGGAGGCTCTTTTGGACATGGACCAGGACATCATTTCCTTAAGAGTGTTTTGTTCTTCAAAAAATACAAACTTGGTGAAGTGGTGTCATGTTTTAAATTTAAGATGGGAGGCCAGGTATTATCCTTCAATCAGAGTTCTTATGTTTTCTAACTCCTTTTATAGCAGGTATTACATTTATAGGTAGCATTAACTAATAAAAACGGTACAGATTTATAAATGACATATACTTAATCTATACATCTATACTTCATCTGTAAGAAATCTAAGAGAAGGGATGAAATACCCCGAAGACACAGTATATAAAGCACTTTTCTCTCATGGACAATGTTTGTCTTGATTGCCATAAAAACAAACAATAAAAAAACCTGTCATAAGACTGAATGGCTAAAACAAAAAGCACTTATTTCTCATAAATGTGGATACTGAAAAGTATAACAACAAGATAAAGACAGATTCAGTGTATGATGAAACCCAGATTACTTTTTAGACCATAGATGGACATTCTTTGGCTATCTTTAAAGATATCTTTAGGTCAGTCGGGCCATAGCACAGAGGGTTAAGCACACGTGGCGCAAAGCTCAAGGACCGGCGTAAGTATCCTGGTTCGAGCCCCAGCTCCCCACCTGCAGGGGAGTCACTTCACAAGCGGTGAAGCAGGTCTGCAGGTGTCTTTCTCTCCCCCTCTCTGTCTTCCTCTCCTCTCTCCACATCTCTCTGTACTATCCAACAGCAACGGCAACAATAATAGCTAGAACAATAAAACAACAAGGGCAACAAAAGGAAATAAATAATAAATAAATATTTTTAAAAAGATATCTTTAAATGACAGGAAGGGTGCAGGAGTCCTCTCACATCTATTTTACAAGAGAACAGTTTACATTCAGAGAGGCCTATCCTCTGAAATTAATCACATTTCAAAGGGCCCAGCTCCCAAAATTATCACTTATATATAGAACAGGATCATAGCATATGAATTTGTAGTCTATCAAAATATTCAGTCCATAACAGATGCTTACACTTTTTTGTTTTCTTGGTCCACTTTCTTTGCTTACATTTTTTGCTCTCTCTCCTGATTTCTAACATTTTTTGGATAATTTCTTGAACACTCATGCAGGATTCAATTGGCAAGAATTATTCAAAGGGCTAGTAAAGAATGATTGTGACTTCTGGGTATATGGGAAAATGTTTTTATATCTTATAAAAAAAGTATAGATTTGTTTTAAAAGTCTACCTTGTAAAGCAAACAACAATAACAAAATAAAACACACAGTGAGCTTGGACAACTCTTTTGAGAATTGTAATAAGGTTACAGTTTCTCTGGTTGGTTGAATTTGAGCTCAATGATTTCTAGGCATATTTTAATCTTGCTTATCACTAATCCATTTCACGATAGTCTTTGACACATAATAGGTACTTCATAAACAATAACTAAATCAACACACAGTAAGTGATATTCTTTTTGTCTTTTCCTGTTAGAATGTCTTTATCAAAACTTTTTGAGGAACCTTTACCTCTATAAGATCCTAAACTCAATTTGTTTGCCCTTATATTTCTGAACTTCTACTGTCTCCTAATGTATGAGTATTAATTAGCACTATGAAATGAGCAACCTGGTAATTATCAGGTAATATTCTAGGACGTAAACCTAAACTTCATTGATTCTAAATTATCATCCCACTTGCTTTTGTCTTATTTTTGATGCCAGCTTGTTTTCTTGCCCTGTTGCTCATTCTCATAAAAGAGTGAAGCGTTGGGATTCTAATATCTCTTGAACTAAATTTAACACAGTTACTTTCTGAAAAAGTAATGAACAAATATAATGATGTCTCTATCTTTCCTAAATTGTATTCCTTTATCATCTGTGATGGTCTCCTTTGGATTTTCAGTAACTTTCCATTACTCCCATGTCCAGTATAGACATAATTACAGAAGCCAGAACTCCTTCTTAAAGAGAATTTTGGGCAGGTTGAAGGCAGGTGGCACAAAGCGCAAGGACCAGCATAAGGATCCCAGTTCGAGCCCCTGGCTCCCCACCTTTAGTGGAGTTGCTTCATAGGCGGTGAAGTAGGTCTGCAGGTGTATTTCTCTCCCCTTAACTGTCTTCCCCTCCTCTCTCCATTTCTCTCTGTCCTATCCAACAACAACAACAACATCAATAACAACAACAATAATAACAATAAAAACAACAAGGGCAACAGAAGAGAATAAATAAAAATAGGTAAATATTAGGAAAAATAATTTTGGCCCATAATATTAGATTGGGGAATGTTAGGCAAAGGTGATGAGATATCTCTGAACCCCAGCTTTACTGTGGCCCAGAATTGTGGTGACCTAGAATCTTTACTTTTGCTTGATCATAAAGAGGAAAGAGTATCTGAAGAACACCTGAGAAAGATAGGTTTTGTTTCCCTTGCCCAGAGGGAAGAGGAATAAAGGAAAGACACCCAGAAGTTGTACAGGTGTAAGTCAGAAAGGTAGTGAAGATGGGACCTTAGAAGTAAATAAAAATGCATATCAATTTCAACTGGGGTCAGAAATCTTTGCCATAATGGCTCATATAATTGCCTAGTGTGTAACCTTTCATTTTCCTAACTAAAAATGTTTAGAATATCAGAAGAACAAGCAAACCAAAAAACCTATGAAGAACACTTACATAGATTTAGAGAGAAATAGCCTTTAAAGGTGTAGTAAAAAAAAATCACTAATTTGAGTCCTATAAATACACTCAATGGAGTGCCACTCAACAGTTAAGCAAGACTGTACTGTGCCATTTCGGACAGAATGTATGGACCTGGATGTGACTGTGGTTGTTCTGATCTCAGAAATACAGAGAAGAGAAACACATGAACTGGAAAAAAGAACATTCGGAAGCAGTGACAGGTGTAGTATGATGTCCCAGCTGTGACCATGAACTGCGAGCTCAGACCAATAGGGACTCAGCAGCTACACAGGCTCTGGCACTAAATATATATATACGCCCTGGTTTGAGAGGTTGGAGGTAAACAGTTAATTCTATCCACAGAATTTTGTTTTTCAATAATGGGAGTTATTTACTGCCTCAATCCAACCTTCTAGCCCTTTTCTCTACTCTGAAGCCATTTTCTCAGACGATGCTTATATCCAACTTCATTCTAGCTTTCAAACTCAAGCAAAACTACCATAGGTATGGGCCCCTAGAAACATGCCTAAAATGGACTTTCTTCCACCCTAAAACTCCTGATCTCATCTGCTCTAATCCTACTTTTTGGTTCCTGTTCATTAGCCTTTTTGTCTTACTTTATGCCCTGCAATCTTCTGCAGATGCTACAACGATTCCATCCTGACTTTTCTGTGAAGAAGTTCTCAATGTGTCCCGGAACCTCACCTCTCTAGAACACTACCACACCAGGGAAAGATAAACGTAGGCTGGGGTTATAGATCAACCTGCCAACGCCCAAGTCCAGTGGAGAAGCAATTATAGAAGTCAGAACATCTACCGTCTGTACCACCCAAACTATTTTCATCCATACTCCCTGTGAGAGAAATGTGATAGGAGGAGGACGAGGGTCAGGGGGAGAGGGCTCAGTACTTCAGCTCTATCAGGTCGCAGAGACAGAGGATGAAAAGGGGAGAGATATTTGGATGTAGTAATGGAGTTATGTATAGCTTGGAGGGAAAGAGAGGGCTAGACCTAGAAGATAAAGGAGGCAATTATATACAAATGTAGACAGATAGTTGTAGAGATGATAGTTAATTCATGTCTGCCACCTTGGGGAACTGCCATGGACTGTAATGGAGGGATTAGGGATCCAGAACTCTGGTGGTGGGAACAGTGTGGAATTGTACCCCTGTTGACATGTGATTTTGTAAATCAATATTGAATCATTAATAAGGGCCAGGTGATGGTGCACCTGGTTAAGTGCATACATTACAGTACAGAAGGACCCAGGTTCAAGCTCCTGCCCCCCCACCTGCAGGGAAGAAACTTCACAAGTGGTGAAGCAGGGCTGCAGGTGTCTCTCTGACCCTCTCCCTCTCTATCTTCCCCATTCCTCTCAATTTCTCTCTGTCTCTATCCAATAATAAATAAATTAGATTCAATCATTTAAAAAAAAGAATAGAATGCAAGAACACAGGGGTAAAAGAGCAAATATAGATAATTATAGGTAGTTAAACAAATAATAGTTAACCCTTATCTATGACTTTGGGAGAACTAGTGTAGTTTCCAGTGGAGGGAATGGGTACACAGAACTCTGGTGGTAGGAACAGTGTGGAATTATACCCTGTTATCTCTAAATTTTGTAAATAAATATTAAATCACTAATAAAAACGCCTCTAAACCCAAAACTTCAAAAATAGCTATTATATTTGCAGACCTTACTATTTAACATACTAAATAGACTGTAGGGCATTTTCCTACCTGCTTTTATTTTTATCTTTATTTTTTTCATTATTTAGGCTCTATTATACAATAAATGACAGCCCAGCCTAGTCTTGGAGAACACAAATATTCATCTATGCAAATATCACCTATTAGTTCTCTGAGCGATTATAGGCATGTCTCTCCCAAACATTTTTCAGATTTTATATATAGGTAAAGTCATGAGCTCCTTTTATTTAGGTGATGCATAGCTAAAAGGTGATTCCCTTTGCTATATTGTTCCTGTGAGGGGAAAACACAAGGATTGAGGACAAAAACTATTATTTTAGTCCCACTAATGTTTATATATATATATATATATATATATATATATATATATATCTTTTCATTAGCCTTTTACAGAAGTCAATTGATAAAAGAAACGAATGCTTAAAATTCTTTCCTAATTAATCACTAGAAATCTCATTTATAGAAATGCAGTGTATTCTAAGTAGCACCTACATTCATAGTTTGGATTATGAGTCAGTAGGAAAATAACATCTAAAAATTGTCACTTCTTAGCTTTGCTTTACTAAAGGCAAGTATGATTGCCCAACAGTAAAATAGTTATTTTAAAGTCAATATACACTTCTAGAGAGATCTGCTTTTGCACATGTAATAGTATAAAGGGACTACTCACAAGGAAACAAGAAAGTTCTATTTACAAAATTTATGCCAGCTTAGCAAATGATTTATGTACAACAAACACTCTGTAGAACTATTGGAATCATATGTTCCATAGGTAAAAATTATCTTATAAAAAATAAAAACCACCAGGGGTTCCTGGAAGATGGCGGACAGAGAAGCTGCTAGTGGCTTGAGCTCCGACCACATTGATGGGAAACGATAGGATTTTCTGCCCTTAGTAGGCCAGTCAATAAGGGGTCCTAACGGTGACAAGAAGCAGGTCACTATGACTTAACTTGGGTTAAAAAACAGAGCAAAAAGAAAGGGAAATTTTTTTCTTTTAAATTATTATTCCCAAATTGCACCCAATCCTCCAACACAGACTGAATATTTTTAATATATAGGCTATGTATTTGATATGCGGACTCTCTCAAAAGCCTAGACCAAGTATATGAGAAGCAACCAATAGCACATCTATAAACAAGATACTGGGTACTGTACAGCAAACCCTATCAAAAGGATATTGCAAAGTTAACCCAATTACCAAATAATGTGATGATAACATTGACTATCGATTGTCTTTTTGAACCCTAAGACAGCAGGAACCTCACATCTCCACTATAGAGCCTCTACCTCCCCCAGTCTTGGAACCCTTGGATAGGGCCCACTTTCCCATATGCCTCACTCAATCCATATCAAATAATATTGCATCCGTTGATCACAACCTAGTCAACACAACGATGGCCACCTCAACATGCTTCAATTCAGACTGTGTCCAGAGACTTCACGTGTGGAATGACAACCCTTCAGCTTCATTACTCGTGTGAGACCTTTCCTTTCATAGTATACTCTAATTTCATCTCAGGTGGTTCACTTTCTAACAAAGTCCCAAAACCTAGATATACACCAGTTTCTGTGTGAGAGACCATATGTTCACACGTATCCATAAACTACTGCAAAATATATACCTGAAAGCAGAAGTACACTAGAGTTTGCAGTGAGTATCCCCCTAACACTTCCTCTCCACTATTGCAAGCTTTGGGTCCATGAGTGCTCAACAATTTGTTTGGCTTTGTATATTAACTCACTTTTCAGTCACCAGGTTCCAGATGTCATAAGGATGCCGGCCAGGCTTCCCTGGACTGAAGACCCCACCAGTGTATCCTGGAGCTCTGCTTCCCCAGAGACCCACCCTACTAGGGAAAGAGAGAGGCAGACTAGGAGTATGGACCGACCAGTCAATGCCCATGTTCTGCAGGGAAGCAATAACAGAAGCCAGACCTTCCATCTTCTGCAACCCACAATGACCCTGGGTCCATGCTCCCAGAGGGATAGAGAGTGGGAAAGCTATCAGGGGAGGGGGTGGGAAATGGAGACTGGGTGGTGGGAATTGTGTGGAGTTGTACCCCTCCTACCCTATGTTTTGTTTTTTTTAATTTATGCTTTCGTAAATAAAAAATAAATTAAAAAAAAAAGGACAGGACTCTGTGGTCCTCAGTGGTGTGTGTGTGTGTGTTTGTGTGTCCCCAGGAGGGCAGGACTCTGTGGTGATGAGTGCTGTGTGTATGTGTATTTGTGTGTCCCCAGAAGTGCAGGAATCTGTGGTCCTGAGTGGTGTGTGTATGTGTTTGTGTGTCCCCAGGATGGCAGGCTTCTGTGATCCTGAGTGGTATGTGTGTGTCTGTACGTGTGTGTGTGTGTATCCCCATTAGGACAGGATTCTGTGGTCCTGATGGTATGTGTGTGTGTGTCCCCAGGAGTACAGGACACTGTGATCCTATGTGCTGTGTGTGATTTTCCCCAAGAGTCTCACTCTGTGATCCTGTGTGTGTGTGTGTGTGTGTGTGTGTGTGTGTGTATGTGTGTCCTCTGAAGGGCAGGAATCTGTGGTCCTGAATGGTGTGTATGTGTATGTGTGTGTCCCGAGGAGGACTGGACCCATGGTCCTCAGTGGTGTGTGTGTGTGTATGTCCCCAGGATGCAGGACTCTGTGCTCTTGAGTGGTTTGTGTGTGTGTCTGTGTGCTTGTACCCAGGAGACAGGACACTGTGGATCTTAGTGGTGTGTGTGTGTCCCCAGGAAGACAGGTCTCTGTAGTCCTGAGAGGTGTGTGTGTGTTTGTGTGTGTGTGTTCCCAGGATGACAGTAGTCTGTGGTCCTGAGTGGTGTGTGTGTGTGTGTGTGTCTATGTGTGTATCCCCAGGCGGACAAGACTCTGTGGTACTGAGTGGTGTGTGTATTTGTGTGTGTGTTTGTGTGTCCACAGGAGTGCAGGACTCTGTGGTCCTGCGTGGTGTGTGTCTGTGTGTCCCTAGAAGGACAGGACTCTGTGATCCTGAGTGGTGTGTGTTTGTACGTGTGTGTGTGTCACCAGGAAGGCAGGCCTCTGTGGTCCTCAGTGCTGTGTTTGTGTCTCCAGGAGGACAGGAATCTGTGGCCGTGAGTTGTGTGTGTGTGCATGTGTGTGTCCCCAGGTGTACAAGACTGTAGTCCTGAGTGGTGTGTGTTTGAATGTGTGTGTCCCAAGGAGGACAGGACTCTGTGATCCTGAGTGGTGGTTATGTGTGTCCCCAGGAAGGCAGGACTCTGTGGTCCTGAGTGGTGTGTGTGTGTGTGTGTGTGTGTGTGTGTGTGTGGTGTGTGTGTGTATCCCGAGGAGTGCAGGACTCTGTGATCCAAACTGGGGTGTGTGTGTGTCTGTGGTCCTAAGTGAATTTGTGTGTTTGTGTGTCCCCAGGATGACAGTAGTCTCTGGTCCTGAGTGGTGTGTGTGTGTGTGTGTGTGTGTGTGTGTGTGTCTATGTGTGTGTGTGTGTGTGTGTGTGTGTGTATCTCCAGGAGGGCAGGAGTCTGTGTTCCTGAGTGGTTGTGTCTGTGTCACCCGGGAAAGACAGGACTCTGTAGTCCTGAGTGATGTGTGTTTGTGTGTATGTACCAAGGAGGACAGGGCTCTGTGATCCTGAGTGGGGTGTGTGTGTGTGTTTGTGTGTGTGTGTGTGACCAGGAAGGCAGGACTCTGTGTCCTCAGTGGTGTGTGTGTGTCTCCAGGATGATAGGAATCGGTGGTCCTGAGCTGTGTGTGTGTGTGTGTGTTTGTGTCCCCCCGAAGGCAGGACCCTGTGGTCCTGAGTGGTGTGTGTTTGTTTGGGTGTGTTTGTGTGTGTCCACAGGAGGACAGGAATCTGTGGTCCAGAGCTGTGTGTGTGTGTGTGTGTCCCCAGGATTAAAAGACTCTGTGGTCTGAGTGGTGTGTGTTTGTATGTGTGTGTCCCAAGGAGGACAGGACTCTGTGATCCTGAGTGGTGGGTATGTGTGTCCCCAGGAAGGCAGGACTCTGTGGTCCTGCGTGGTGTGTGTGTGTGTGTGTGTGTGTCTGTGTATCTGTATCTGTGTGTATGTGTCTGTGTGTGTCTCCAGGAGGATAGTAATCTGTGGTCCTCATGGTGTGTGTGTGTGTGTGTGTGTGTGTCTCCAGGAGGACAGGAATCTGTGGTCCTCAGTGGTGTGTGTGTGTGTGTGTGTTTGTGTGTCCCCAGGAGAGCAGGACTCTGTGGTCCTGAGTGCTCTGTGTATGTGTTTTGTTTGTCCCCAGAAGGGCAGGACTCTATGGTCCTGAGTGGTGTCTGTATGTGTATTTGTCTGTCCCTAGGATGGCAGGACTCTGTGGTCCTCAGTGGTGTGTGTGTGTGTCTGTATGTGTGTGTGTATCCCCAGGAGGATAGGACTCTGTGGTGCTGATGGTGTGTGTGTGTGTGTGGGTGTGTGTGTGTGTGTGTCCCAGGAGGACAGGACACTAGGTCCTGGGTGCTGTGTGTGTGTGTGTGTCCCCAGGTGGGCAGGACTCTGTGATCCTTAATGCAGTATGTGTGTGTGTGTGTGTGTGTGTGTGTGTGTGTGTGTGTGTGTGTGTGTGTATGTGTGTTTTTCCCCAGGAGACAGGGCACTGTGGTTCTTAGTGATGTGTTTGTGTCCCCAGGAGGGCTGGAACTGTGGTCCTGAGTGGTGTGTGTATGTCTGTGTGTGTGTGTGTGTGTGTGTGTGTGTGTGTGTGTATCCCCAGGAGGATAGGAATGTGCTCCTGAGTGCTCCGTGTGTGTGTGTGTCCCCAGGAAAGCAGGACTCTGTGATTCAGAGTGCAGTGTGTGTATGTGTGTTTGTGTCTCCCCAAGAAGGCAAGACTCTGTGGTCCTTAGTGCTGTGTGTATGTGTATTTGTGTGTCCCCAGGAGTGCAGGACTCTGAAGTCCTGAGTGGTGTGTGTATGTCTGAATTGTGTGTGTGTGTGTGTGTGTGTGTGTGTGTGTCCGCTAAAATGCAGGACTCTGTGGTCCTGAGTGGTGTGTGTCTGTGTGTCCCTAGGTGGATTGGACTCTGTGGTCCTGAGTGGTGTGTGTGTGTTTGTCCCGAGGAGGACCGTGTTCATGTCCTGAGTGGTGTGTGTGTGTGTGTATGTCCCCAGGATACAGGACTCTGTGCTTTTGAGTGGTGTGTCTCTGTGTCTGTATGTCCCCAGGAGGGCAGGACTCTGGAGTCCTGTGTGGTATGTGTCTTTGTGTCCCTAGGAGGATAGGACTCTGTGGTCCTGAGTGGTGTGTGTGTGTGTGTGTGTGTGTGTGTGTGTGTGTGTGTGTGTATGTGTGTGTCTCCAAGAGGACTTGTATCTGTGATGCTGAGTTGTGTGTGTGTGTGTGTATGTGTGAGTGTGTGTGTGTTTGTGTATGTCCCTAGGAGGGCAGAACTTTGTGATCCTGAGGGTGTGTGTGTGTGTGTGTGTGTCCCCTGAAGGGCAGGACTCTGTGGTCCTGACTAGTATGTGTGTGTGTGTCCCAAGGAGGACAGGGTTAATGCTTCTGAGTGGTGTGTGTGTGTGTGTGTGTGTGTGTGTGTGTGTGTGTGTATGTCCCCAGGATACAGTACTCTGTGATCTTGAGTGGTGTGTCTATGTGTGTATGTGTGTGTAAGTCCCCATGAGAGCAGGACTCTAGGGTCATGCGTGGTGTGTGTCTGTGTGTCCCTAGGAGGACAGGACTCTGTGGTCCAGAGTGGGGTGTGTGTGTGTGTGTGTGTGTGTGTGTATGTGTGTGTCCCAAGGAGGACAGTACTCTGTGCTCCTGAGTGGTGTGTGTGTCCATGAAGGCAGGACTCTGTGGTGCTATGTGGTGTGTGTGTTGTGTTTGTGTGTTCCCAGGAGGTCAGGACTCTGTGGCCCGGAGAGCTGTGTATATGTGTATTTATGTGTCCCAAGAAGGGCAGGAATTTGTGGACCTGAGTGGTGTGTGTATGTGTTGTTGTATGTCCCCAGGAGGGCAGGACTCTGTGGTCCTGAATGGTGTGTGTGTGTCTGTATGTTTTGTGTGTGTGTATCCCCAGGAGGACAGGACTCTGTGGTCCTATGGTGTGTGTTTGTCCCCAGGAGGACAGGACACTGTGGTTCTGAGTGCTGTGTGTGTGTCCCCAGGAGGGCAGGAATCTGTGATCCTGAATGCAGTGTGTGTGTGTGTGTGTGTGTGTGTGTGTGTGTATGTATGTATGTGTGTGTCCCCTGAAGGACAGGACTCCATGGTCCTGAGTGGTGTGTATGTGTATATATGTGACCCGAGGAGCACAGGACTCATGGTCCTGAGTGGTGTGTGTGTGTACCCAGGATACAGGACTCTTTGCTCTTGAGTTGTGTGTGTGTCTCTGTATGTGTATGTGTGTGTGTGTCTCCAGGAGGACAGGAATCTGTGGTCCTCAGTGGTGTGTGTGTCTGTGTTTGTGTGTACCCAGGAGGGCAGGATTTCTGTGGTCCTGGGTGGTATGTGTGTCTGTATATGTGTGTGTGTGTGTGTGTGTGTGTGTGTATCATTAGGAGGACAGGACTCTGTGGTCCTTATGCCGTGTGTGTGTGTGTGTGTGTGTGTGTGTGTGTCCACAGGAGGACATGACACTGTGGTCCTGACTGCTGTTTGTGTGTGTCCCAAGGAGAGAGGACTCTGTGATCCTGAATGCAGTGTGTGTGTGTGTGTGTGTGTGTGTGTTTTTCCCTTGGAGACAGGACACTGTGGTTCTTAGTGGTGAGTTTGTGTCCCCAGGAGGGCTGGACTCTGTGGTCCTGAGAGGTGTGTGTGTGTGTGTGTGTGTGTGTGTGTGTGTGTGTGTGTATCCCCAGGAGGACAGGACTGTGGTCCTGAGTGCTGTGTATGAGTGTGTCCCCAGGAATGCAGGACTCTGTGATCCTGAGTGCAGTGTGTGTGTGTGTGTGTGTGTGTGTGTGTGGTGTGTGTGTGTCCCCTGAAGGGAAGTACTCTGTGGTCCTGAGTGGTGTGTATGTGTGTATCTCGAGGAGGACAGGGTTCATGGTCTTGAGTAGTGTGTGTCTGTGTATTTGTATATCCC